>NW_027185341.1:6262500-6507500 GCF_022577435.1 Embiotoca jacksoni | reverse complement strand
CGAAGCCTTAAGTGCTGCTAAATCACACATCTCGCAGCGGCTATAATTTTAGATTAATTATTCTACCCAACAGAACCGGTGGTATACAGCAGAAATGAACGGATTTTTCCTGAGGTCAGTCGGTGCATTTACAAGAGATTTGAATATCCCGCTATTATTCATAAACACACTGTAAAAACACTCTTATTCTGATTATTAGAGGCTTGAATGTGATAGCTGGGAGATTATTGCTGAAATACAAAGGTATAGATGTGCAAAACATTTCTGCCATATGTGCCAATTATTTTTCATTACAAATCGCAAAATTGTTTACGTGTGCTTGGAGACATGACAGTTATTCTATACCGTATAAAAACTGCTTATATGGGAAAAAGACACCGGACCTGAGCAGTCAGATCATTGGCAAAGAGATATGTACTATTCATTCTGAATATTTACCCTGACAATTTTGTAGCCTCAAACAATGTCAAACGATGCATTACCTGCTCTTGCAAGAAGCAAACAACATATGCAGTTGCCCAGTGGCTAAAATAATTGACTTTTCACTTTGCTCTTCAAAGGATAAGCTACTTTACAAAGAAGAAACTTGATAAGTTTTGGAACATTTTAAATGTCTTCTATACAAAATGATGTATGGACTGATGAAAAGATCTGAATACTTATAGGACTTTCCTCTGCTCCCGTTTTTTTTTTTCAAGGTGCGTTTCTCGCAGCTATTCAGGCTGTAAATGTCGATGTGTAGATTATTTTGTTCTGCACATTGTTTCTCTTCCTATAAAAGACAATAAAGAGATGTTAAAAAAAAAAAGAACCTGCATATATCAGATGTAACCTTTACTTGACTTAAAAGCATGAAATGCATTCAAATACATTCACAGTGGATTTCACAAACATGCTACCTATTGTACGCCTTGAGCGTGTAAAGGATAGGATGTGATTACTATATGCACCATCCCGATCCGATCATTCTTGTGATAGTGATTAAATGCGTCATGTCACAGTTCGCTGCAGGTGCCAAACTGTGTGCTGCACCATTTCCATATATGTGGTCCAGCAATTTGAGGGTTAACGTGGTACTTTCTACACCCCTCCAGCTCCGGCGTTGCCACTGTGCTGCTATGAATTTCCTCTATTTCCAAACAGCACTCATCATCTGTGCTCTGAATGACTTGTCCTGCGGCGGTTCATCCCTTTATTTCCTGACTCAAAGTCATAGCAGAGGCACAGAAGACCTTGTGAATACAATATCACGCGGTAAACAAGCGCACATGCACCCACTGACAGACAAACAACCAAAACCAACTAAATATATAGCGGAAAAAATGAGGGGCAAAAAACAGAGTTTAGTTCACAGAGGAGCTGCAGTACGTTTGTTTGACATCCCTTTTGTTCGGATACATTCAGGAACAATCGCTGAATTGTCCTATTTTTTTGAACAAGTTTCTCAGTGTTCAGTTTTTTTTTTATCTCGTTCGAGGACAAATCTGGGCAGCTTAAGCAAGGATAATAAGGGTTTTTTGTTGAGACATGCCCTCCCCATCTTCAGACAAAGCCCCTTCAATGTTATTCTTTCACCTCCCACGGCTGATGCAGCTTGATGATACAACATCAACTCTTAAGCGCGGCCAATTTTCTACTAATATTTCACATTTAACACAGACATTTCCTCCAGGCTGTTATTTGTGCTGCTGTCAATATGTTATTGACACAAACGAGGTGACATTATGTGGCTCCCGTCTCTTGTCTCCCCGACATGTCAATCAAAAATTACTCATGGACCCGACTCGGCACAGATATAGATCGCTGTGCGAGGAGGGGCAGCGGAAAGAGCAGATATCTCTTCTAGGAATACTCAAATTGATTCGCGTGTGACTGTTCCAACAGTCGGCTGATTGACAAGCGATACAATTAAGTGGAAGCAAGAAGGAACGGAAGACCATCATTATATCAATCATCAGTCCTTCCCCCGCCTCCCTTTGTCGATCATCTGCGCTCATCATCTAATGCGCTTTGTGTGCTCGGAGACTAATTTCACTGTAAATATTACAATCAAGCCTCTTCGGTTCACACCAGCTCAAAGTCATAATGACGGAATGACTAAAAGAAGAGGGGAAACACAGAATATAAATGTCTACACTTGCACTATAAAGTCCTACGCTACACCTGAGACTCAAACACACCATACAGCCCATATCTATTTCTGTACACACAGGTACTTGTACCAAAGGTCCCTCGTGGTCTTTAAGGTGTTACCTGCATACCTTTTTGTTGCACTAAAAGGTACATGGACATTTGTGGCAGCAAAAGGCACATTATATGTATTAGTATCATTTGAACTTGAAGGTAAGCTTTTGAAGGTACAAAGTGTTTTGTTGCTGGAGTGGTCCTCCCTGAGGGATGCTACCTTTTCAGAGAGAACTTTTTTCTTAATTTTTTTTGCCATGGGCTACCAGTCCAGTCTCATACTGCAGTCATTTTCTCAGTGTCTGAGCAGAATGATTGTAATTGTCGGTCCTTTTATAGCCTCAAGTTAGCCAATGTTAATAGTCAGTCAAAAAGAAAAAGAGTTTCACTTGTTAGGCACACACGTAAGCCTGTAATTGGTTGCTTGATTCATTTTACATGAATTTAAAGCAAAAAATATCACTATTTTCCGAGTGCTTTAACGGTGTCCCTCAAGGTCCCATTTAAGGCCCTATGTTATGTTGTAGAAGTCCAAAAGTTTAATCCCAAACAGCAAGCTGCATCTTTACAGCAGCTACAGAGGAAATATTTTCTCTTGATAGCTATTTAGCAGATTGGTTTACACTAACCATTGTTATGTTTTCTTTCTATCAGAAGAAGTGACACACTTTTCTATCATATCCTTCTGATTGGAAAAAGGAACAGAGGGTGCACAATATTTCACACATTAAATATCAAGGTGGGCTTCTTTGCTCATTAATTAAAGACAGAAATTAGGGCCACATTTTATTTTGTTTTGTTAGACAAGCACGGGCATGCACATTTTCTTCCAAAGGCCTATATGCTGAATATTTTGAGGGCAATGTGAAAAATCTTTTTTATGTTCAGTGGATACGCTCCCAACTTGAACACAATAAAATGTTTGTTGGTGGAAATGAAAGCAGAAATTATGAAAATGCTGTAGAAGGAGGTTATTTCAGTCCCAACCACAGACGTAACAGGATGCAGAGGATGACGAAGATGATAATTGAGCTTAGTCATCAGGCTGAATGTGATTCAGGTTATAATGCAGTTGTTGTGACAGAGAGAACAACCATGATGTGTTCATGTGTGTATTTGTATTTAAGCAACACGGGGCTGGGCATCAGCTGGGATTTTCAGTCCCATCCCATAAAGCCTCTTTGATCCGACAAGGCCTGCAGTCTTAACAAATATTGCAAAACAAGCTTTGAGTTAGTTAAGACCGGGTTTATTCCATGTCTGGAAAACTGGACCACACACAGCTGTGCAATGGTCTGATTCATTTCTGTTACATCACAGACAGACAGGTACTGAGGACCATTTAGGGGTGTCTCAATACAGTAGAGGCTGATTCTGCTTGTCCGACACACAAATACGAAACCTGCTACCACACAACAGAGGCACTGATCAGAGGATCTGATTATTTTCTCTCTATCTGAGGAAAAAAAGAATACCTCGCCTGTTAATGGATTTCTGCATCTGTGATGCTCAGTAAAGAACGAAGAAGAGAGAAAAACAAACAGTGGACAGAGTTGCTCACACGAAGGAAGGAAGGAATGATGGAGAATACTAAGAGTGAGAAAGAGACAGAGGAGCCGATAACCAGATAGAGAGGAGCAGCCAGAGTGCAGGTTTTCCTCAGATATGGATGGTTGGAGGGTCGATCGTTACCCAGACACCACATGTATGCCTGCCTGCCTTCGCTGCTTGATTGCCTACGCGCACATTTGCATTAGAGTTGAGAGGAGCCGAGCAGAAGAGCACAGCCGGAGAAGTCTTTGATCTCTCAGCCTCTGTCTCTTTGATGCACCATGTGGAAACACACCAGCAGATTCGGGAACGAGGAGATGATGTTGGGTGTTAAGTGGATGTGTGTGTGTTTGTGTAGATGTTGGCGTGTGTGTAATCTCTGTGAGGGGAGTTATGTGTATAGCAGGAATGACTGTGCAAATCTGTCAAGACCTTGATTGCAGTCCAAATGAGCACACACACACACACACACACACACACACACACACACACACACACACACACACACGCCAGCATGGGTTGCCCTATTTTGTTAAAGTCAAGTGCATTGAAGCAGGAGGAAATGAAAAAGCCCCCCCGCCACCCTTTTTTCTTTGCTCTCGCCGTTTTTTCAGGATTATCAAACATCACGGCGGCTCTGACAACCACAACTGTCAAGCAACACATTTACATCCAACCCATTCGCCCCATGCTTTTCTCGGAAAATGTCATTTCACATTTCCGCCTGGGTTCAAATTCGAGGCAGTGCAACGAGATAATCTGTGGATTTTGACTCCACTCTCTGCCCACGTCTCCTTGTCCGTCTCTCTTCCTTACCCCTCTGTCTTCCCCAATCCTTCCCCCCCTTTACCTCTCCTGACTCCCCTCTCGCACTCAGCACGTCTCCCCTCTGCCATCCCTATTGCCTCCTCTCACCTCATTTTCATCTCAGCCTGTCAGGATGATTTCAGGCTTGTTGCATCTGGTTTGACTTAGTGTGGTACGATTGAAACAGTAATTACAACAGTCTCTGAATAGCTTTTCCTCTGTCCCTCCTACCTATCATCCACAGGCTTAACCCCACTCTACGTGCTGACATGCAGGGGCCACACAACAGCCTGTGTAGAGAACCATTAACCCACAATTAAATTACAATCACCATAACAAAGGACGGGTGGCATTTAATTCCACCAATCGAGGTGGGATTAGGAGCAAAGAGCACTTCTCTTGGGATGCATTATCATCTAAATATGACAGTGTGGACAAAAGACATGTGAATTAGTCAAATATCTACCAGTGGGAAGCTTCTACCACTTGGGTAGACTTATCTTTCTCTACAAGTTAAGCCAAGGTGTATTACAGGGCGAGCAGAGGTAGGCTTAGTTTAAAGAGGAAAGGAACGTGTCGCTGTTCTTCGCCTCTCTGTGCAAGATTAATGATATGTTATACTGGAATAGGATTAGAAGTCAATGAGGAAAGAAACAGAGGCTTTGCTTTTGAATCATGAAGCTCAGCAATTATGTCTGGCACCATGAGAGAGGTGACTATAGGGAAAAATAATGACAAAATACTGGAGTGTATGTAGCCTCTGGGCAAGCAAGAGGGATCCCTGAGACACTGCAGCCATCAGCTCTGAGATAAAAAAAATATACATATATAATTTAAATTATGCTGTTAACTCAGCATTTACACTGTCCATTACATCGACTGCATTATAAACCAAAGATTTTTGATCTTTATCATCTGGAAGTTAAATTATTCCTGGTATAATATGAGAGAAATCCAACTCAATAATAGCTTTGTTTTTAGGCCACACGACAGAGTTTCTCCTCATATTAAAGGCTCTGTGAGGATGCAGGTACTGTGGTGCTTCGAGCTAAAGGCTTGAATACAGGGACAGGTGTAATGCAGACGCATTGCAGTTCTGTTTAAAGTGCTTTTTGGAGTCCGCTCAGAGGATCCGTTCTGCACATCTACATGCATGTCTACATCATCTATTGACAAAATTTACGTCACGCAGACGCTCATTGACCCTTCTGTACTTATATATACTTATACCTTCTCACTTATATATCAACTTTTAAAAAATGTATCTCTATTTCACACAATCCCAAACACATTGATACACCAGTGGCGACAGAGCTGCCGTGCAAGGTGCTTGCCTCCCATTGGGGGCAACTTGGGTTTCGGTGTCTTGCCGAAGGACCCGCTCTACCATCTGAGCCGCCCAGATTGTTATCATATCAACTTTCTTCAGTGAGTTGGCATCATGACGTTTACTAATCAGTAGAAAACATAATTGACGGCTGACGACGATGGCAATGATGTTAATAACAATTCATCGAAGGGATATGAATGTCTGAACCAAACTCACAGCAACCCATCCAATATTTAATATTTCACTCCAAACCACTCGCAGAAAAGTTATGCAATCATCCTACTCATCAGGATTCTTCCTCTGGGCGCTGTAAGTGTCTGTACAAAATGTTGTGCCAATTCATTTAGTACATGAGATATTTCAAGGGAAGAGTTGAATTTTTTTACCAGCTGGTAGCACAAATGATAAGTCAATGGATCATCAACATTTTAGAATTAATTCTTAGGACACCATCAATATTTGCACCAAATTGTATTTCAATTAATGCAATAATTGAACCACGAACTCTAAACTTGAACCAAAGTGGTGTGCTGAAAAAAACAGGAGACAAATAACTTTGCCATACGTAGAGCCATCCTGTTAGCCTGCTTCAAAGTTCCACAAAGCAACTGTATAGACAATCAGTTAATGTTAAATAATATTGATAAGCCAACTTCAGCAACAATACAAGTAAAAGTCAAGGTTTCCAAAGTCTCTTTAGATTCAGTTGATCAGCTGCTTCTGTTAACTTCTCATCCTGACAACAAGACAGAGATATTTAGCTGACTACGTGATGTGGCATTAACAAAACACAGAAAATGAACAGATGAATCAGCCATAGAACAACGAAACCAGTTTTGCCTGAGGGCTGAAGATGTCCAACATGGCCACTAAAGGATGTGATGTGTCACCTGAAAGCCCTACGAGGTGAAATGCCTATTCAACATTCGGCTCTGACACAGCAGAATGATGTCGGCCTTCAATCCAGTATCAAGGTTGCGCTGAAATGAAAGCAATTTGATATCGCCAGAGAGGAGAATGAAGAAATGGGATTGATGTTGTGAGGAGAATGAGTAGGTGGCGGGATGTGAAAAGAGAAGTCAGTCCAGGTAGAGAGCTGCATAGCTGGACTTTTGTGCTGAAATGGCCTTCAAGCTTTAACACGATACGGAAGAGTTGTTTTTTTTTCTCAAAAGGAATGGGATTGACGCTGAACTTCCTGCACACTAGAGACACAAGTTTGACTGGTTAAACAGTGCAGCTAAGACACACCCTTCCTGAAAAAACAACAACTTACTTCATGGGTTTGAACAGCGCCTGGCCGTAGTTCTGGAAGGTCATGATGAGCTTCAGCTGAGTGCCTCCAGACTTCATCGCTGTTGGAGTCAAAAAGAGAAAACAACACTGTTAATTTTACATCAACTGACAGCAGCTATAAATATTTCACTGCAACACCAAAGAAAAGAGCTGTTTCAAGCTTAGTTTTAGTCACACGGAAATTTGACTTCCATTAGCTTACTACATATTAGCTAGGCAACGTTAGCAACTTAGCCAAGCTTACCTTCAAAAAAGAAAAACAATTGGCCTAACAAACTTTTGGGTAAGCAAATCAAAAAGGCTGAAACATCAGAATAAATAAAGGAATAAAACAAGTGTAGCCAGTGAGGAAATGTCCCTCCTGAGCTACTGTAGGTTCAGGCAGGCCTTGGCACCTCTTACTTCCTGGTTCACCCATTAGGCAGGGTATAAAAGCTGCACAGCATGAGCTGCTGTCAGCCTGCTTGTCCCTTTTGGTGTCAGAGTGCTGCATTGAGGATCCACAGTGATCTGGTAGGTGTTTTTAGGTTCAGTCTTTAAGTAAAGCTATGCTGCTATTGGTTATCTCTTGTCTGTTTGTACCCCAGATCCAGCTCCTCAGGGAGGCCCAGACCAGGTGTGAGCCTGCCCAGATGGAGGAGGCACAACATTCAGGCTAGAATTGAAAGTCACTGCTGTTTTTTGTTAGTTGTTTTTTATTTTTTTTTTACTGTTTTGTGTTTATTTATTTTTGTGGTATGGTTTAGTTAGAGGACTTCTGTTGGTGTTAGTTTCCTGTTTTCTTTTTTTTTTTTTAACTACACTGTGTTTGTTTTTTTCCCCCCAAGAATTTTAATTTCCATAATCTTATGTTTGCGTTAACTTTGATTCTCCTTTTTCTTTTTAGGAGTGCCTGGGGCTGGCAGCAGCGTGCCCGCCCAGACGGTGGTGGGTCTGGTGACTGGGCCTCTCACCTGCTCCTCACATTGTCAGTTGTGTGGTTGATGGTATTTTCTTTTTGTTTTACACATCTTTTCAGTATTTGCTTGCTTTTGGTTATAATTTTATATCGTTTGATGTGAGCGTGTGGAGCACAGGAGCTGGTGAGGGCCATGTCCCAGAGTCTGTTTCTCCCCTTTTACTGCCTACAGCTGCGGCCTAGTCACCAGTAGCACTCCGCTTATGTTTAAGTTGTCATTGATCATCTAATCAATGTCCACATACAAACACCCATAAGATTCTTTAAAATGGTAGAAAATAGTGAAAATGTCAACCACTGTTTCCCAAAGCTCAAGCTGCTGCCCAAGATGTCTTGTTTGGTCACAAATAACAGTCCACAACCAAAAGGCTTTTAACTTACTATCATAGAGGACTAAAGGACAAAGACTAAAAAAAGACTGGAAAAACAATCAACGGTCAAAATAGTTGACGTTCTGTCAATTAACTAATCCATTAATTGACTAATCGTTGCAGCTCGATGTTAATTAGATTTTTCGGTATCAGCAGAGTGTCATATACGGAGAGAAAAAGACATTAAACTCAAAGAAGAGACATTCAACCATTTACAAATGATAAACGGGAGCTGTATTCTGTTTGTATACAACATACAGTAAGTATATATGTATTAACCATGATATAATTTTGACAGCCATTGACTTGATTTACATTTCAGAAACATGTCATGGCTCAGCTAAAGCCTGAAACATCTATTTCCCCCACCATGTGAACGAAGTGCACTGTTGCGTATGAAAGCTCGTATACGTGCCGTGGTGTGTCTTTGCGTGAAGTCACGCGTGTGTGTGTGTTTGTGCTGGAGCTCTGCAAAGACTGCGAGCTGGAGGTCGCAGTGTTTGTTTGATGGGAAGGGATAGTGAAGGGGTGAAGGACGGCCAGTGCTCACCCAACGTTCTCTCCGCTGTTTACTCTCTCCCTATATTCTCTGGAGGGCCAATGTCTCTCTCTCTCTGTCCCTTTATGTTTCTATTCTTCAATCTATCCTTCATGTTTTCTCCCTTTTTGAACATCATAATGCAGTCTAAAGGCACCCGTGGGACAGGCTTCAGCGCTGGGGAGAGGGCTTATACGAGGCAGGGCTAAAAACCCTCTGAATTTCAGTATAAAAACAGCAGCGCAGCCACTGTGTGCATGTTATTTTCCCCCTGATCGATCAAAAGCTGTGTTTCCGGTGGCGTTTTGCCACAGAACCACCTTTTCAA
Organism: Embiotoca jacksoni; assembly: GCF_022577435.1. Taxonomy (NCBI): domain Eukaryota; kingdom Metazoa; phylum Chordata; class Actinopteri; family Embiotocidae; genus Embiotoca; species Embiotoca jacksoni. The sequence goes on along the minus strand of NW_027185341.1, from coordinate 6,498,137 downwards.
TCAATGTTTTCATTTATTTTTTTACATACGGGAATCATGGGGACAAGCAAACTGTTTACAGAGAAAAAACTTAGAAGTGAAAGAAATCGATGTCCGTCTGACCTCACCTGCTGTTCAGGTGGGGGGTTGGAGATAGTTTAAAAAAGGCAACACAAACTGCGATTGCAAGGAGCTCATGCATGGAGAGCAACTATATAGAAAAAAACATTTTATTTTCACTTCGACACACAGTAAACAAACCATGACTTCTTGGGCTGTACGATGCCACAATCAAAATTACAGACTCCTCCTATCAGCTGCCATAACATTTATCATATCTGCTGCTTTTGCACGCCATGTCTTCATTGATGAACGTTGCTCAGAAGAGGTTATAGCGTATAATAGATCCAAGAACTCCTATCCTCAACTTTGGATAATAGACGACTGCTGTTGGCTTCTATCGGTATTCTGCCCCAGGCCTGTGTTAAGACTCTGTAATTACTGAGCCACCATGTATTTAGCTGGCAAGAGATGCTGAGAGCTGCTTCCTCTATCCACCCAGGCTGACACACAGAAAGCAAGAGGAAGGAAATTTGAGAAAATTAGAGAACATCTTGACTAGAAATAGAGAGAAAAGAAAGGAACATATTCTTCCACTAGTTACCGAGCAGCCATGCTAACTTTATTAACAGCTAATCCTACTCCCCGATACAGTAAGTATTAAATCTTTGCTATAGGCCACTTAAATTTTTTTTGTCACTGGCAGATAAACCTGAAATCTGAAATCCCTTTTTACAGTAAGCGTAGGGCGACCTTGAGTCGACAAGCACTCTTGGAATGTGGGAGCTGGACTGAGCCAAAAAGGAAGACAATCCCTCCACTCCCCTCCCAAAAAGTAAGGAGAAAAAAAAGCAGAAATGGATTCAATATGGCTGTCCCAGTGTGGATTATCACCTCCGTCGGGTCTCCACTTGGATTTTTCTGGAGGTCTTTACATTATTCTGTAGAAAGCTACACTGACAGTGCGCTTGTCAATCAAATAAAAAAAGCCCCAGCGTTTGATTTGATTCAACGTATCTGTTTGATTTGCATCGAGACCAGGTGTTCTCGCAGGCTTCATGTATTCTACTGTGACACTTTGTGGAGAGAACATTGCAGTGTTTTTGTTATTCCTCCGGCCTTGACGCAGGCAGTGTGCGAGCTGATCGGATTCAGCGCTGTTCCCCGATCGCCTGCAGCTCACTTCCATCTCCCTGCATGCTCGTGTGTGTGTTCGAGGGTGTGTTTCACATTGTCGGTGGCTGTGGCCACGAGGAGCACACTTGTCAGTCTGTTAGCAGACCCTCTTCTCGCTCCCACCCAGATCCTGTTAAAGTATGTTGGAGGAACACATTCCCCTTTGGCTTGCTGGTACACTGGCGCTCAGTGCTGCCAGAGTGGACAACACATTTTTGAGTGTGTGGGGAAAATTTATTTTAGGCAGCTTGTGATCATTTAGGCTGCCTTTTTGTGCCATTTGGCAAGTTTGCACTAATGAAACCTCTACTCCCCAGGTAGCACGAGTGAGACAGCACTCAGTTCAACAGGCTCAACATGCAGTGATTGAAAACAGACGACCAAAACATTTAATTTCAATACGAATTTGACTGGGTTGTTTTTATCAATTCAAATTAACATTCAGTTACGCATCCACAGGTCTATGAAAGAAGCTGTAAATGTAACTATAGGCCCATGTAAAAAAAATTCAAAACAAGCCCGCTAGACCGTTATATACAGTCTTCACAAGAACATATAAAATAATGTTAAGTGACGGCTATATATTTCACATTTCCACTTTGTGTATAAACACTTGTGATTTTGAGTCAAAGTCTATTTTATGTGTCTTTAGTTGTCTATTAAAATGTTCCATAACTGTGTTTCACTAAAAATAACTACTCTTTTACTATTACCCATCACTGAGGGCTATTCTATTTGGTTCATTCTCAAATGCTACAGGGGAAGAAGGCATGCTGGAAAATAGTCATTTGTTTGTCCATTGCTCCCTGTCATCTATGATAACTTGTGTTGACATCAGAACGATTTTATCTCAATGGTTCAACCTTTTCACAAGAAGCTCTTCATCAAATGGACAAGAAGTTAGCAGCACAGGCTAAATGTGTGAATGTGTGTCCGCATGAATGTGCGACTGTCTTTGGGCCCAAAAAAATATTGGCACGCGGGCCCGGTCACAATTATGTTCACATCAAATAGAAAGCTTATGTCTGATCATTTTCTATCACTATTACCGTGAGGTTTGGGTTTGCTTAATTAAACGAATATAAATAGAGACCGGAGGGACGTCTTACAAATGCTTTTTTCCCACTTTTTTTCCAGACACAAAAAATAAAATATATCAAAGGATCTGAGGGGCCCAAGGGCCCATTAACAGCAAGTTACAATGTTATGGAAGTAAAATGTGAAAATTGCTATTAAGAAGCAGACATATCAGATGAAGCTCTGTATCGTTATATGATTTTTTATTTTTTTATTTTTATATATATCCTCACACATTCAAGTTCAGCCTTTTAAATAACCAAGTATTACCTCATGAAGCCGGTAAAAGCCTCCTCTCCTTTACAGGGATTTCAAAGTGGGCGTCTTTTTTGACGACTGAGTAAGTTTGAAGCTCTGAACTCTGTCTTAGAAAGGAGGTCTTCTTACCTAACCTTTGACCTCTCTGCATGGTACAGAAGACACACCTTGATTGGACAGCGAAACGGCACAGGTTGAATCCATGAGCACAATCAGTTGAAGTGTCATTGAGCAAAAAGAGCAAGACACTGGACTCCCTAATCAGTCCCAGACTGCTACTAGACAGGTGGGTGGACAACACACCCCAAACTGTGTGTTATGATGCCTTACGTCAGCCTGAAAGAAGTGCCAAGTGTTTTTCTGCAGTATCAGCTCAGTGTCTTCAAACTAACATGTAATTTTGACCATCCATCTGTGCACCGAAGCCCTCCCGCTGGCTGCTGTTGCCATCAAGTCACCCCGCCCCCTGTGTTGATTTTTATGACTCACCGACGCTGGTGATCCTCTGGGTAACCAGGTCCTTCAGGAGAGCGTCGATGACAGGGTTGTGTCTGGAATACAGCTCATATCGATTAATTCCAATGTGGAAGCGGAGCCAGTTGGGGTAGGAATCGGCTGTCAGCTCCCCTGTCGGGCTGAACTCATCCACGTTGCCTTCCCCAGTCCTGGGTGAGGAGGAGGAGAAGGAGTAAGGGAGGGAATCAGAGAGGAAGAGATAGGATTTTCAGTTTTTTTGTGTGAAGAGTGACAGGTGATGTGCAACAGCCCCCGGGCACAGATGCAGAATTAGACTAACGTGATTGCACAAGACTAAACTTTAAGTCCTTTGCTGTGATGTACTATGAGATTATAAAATATCTATTTACAGCTTTTGTTGCATTATTGTGACATGCTTCAGGAAAACACTTTACCATGCCTGATCCTCTGCTGCTTTGGGGTCAAATCTGATGTCCGTGTTGACGTTGAACAGCGTGTCCTCGTCTGTCAAAGGTGGCTGGGCTCTTCTATATAAGGGGTGGTCATAGAGCGCTGACAACCTTGAACCCTTAACCGGCATGTTCTTGGTCACTGTGGCGTCCTGCATGAACTGTCTCTTCCTGTCACCACGCTGCCCGTGATGCTCCAGTCTCCTGAAAGCCTGCGTTTTGTCACCCGTAACCGGGATCCTTTCCAGAGAGTGGGAGGAAACATTAGAGCTGGGCTCGTTGCTGAAGTCCTGGAGGATCCGCAGGGTGTGCTTGTTAGGCCAGCCCTGCTTCCCCCAGCTCTGGGGCTCCTCGCTCGGTGCGTGGGAGCAGGAGCAGCCGCTGTTGCTGTGCCTCTCCAGCTTTGGTAACAAGTCTATCATTATGTGCATCGAGCATGCAATGAGAAACACCATGAGGATCAAAACCCGGAATTTGCGCAGGAGGATCATCTTCATGGTCTCCCGTTTGAGCAGATGTGAGTATTTACTGCAAATGATGAGCACGCAGATGAACAAACTGACTACATCGCTGATGATGTTTATTAGACTGGACGCCAATCTAATGAAATATACATTAAACAAATAGGAGCCATCTTCACTTGCCGTCTTGAGTAAAGGATTCAGTGTTCAACCTTTGTATTTTCAACATCAGAGTCCTGCTTTAACCGACAGTGTTTCCGGGATTTCAGAAGCGCAAAATCGTCCGCAAGACTCCAGGTAAATCGGGTCGAGTCGGTTCAGACCAACGGTCGATTTGCGCAAGCCTCATCCTCTTCGCACTCTCCCCCTTTTTCCTATCGGTCACTAAATAGTTCAGGAAATTTACAGACGGCCAGAGAAGTGAGTAGGATCCGAAAGCAGCTGTGGTACGCTGAGAGAAGGATCCGATGAGCGTGCGTGCCCAAGAGGTCCGACTGCGCGCATCGGTCTCACCGTCCAACCTCGAGCCCGCGCCGGGAAGAGCAGCCTGGATTAGCTGGCCCGGGGAGAAAAACATATACGAGAAGTGCAGGTCTTCACGTTGAAGTGGTTTCTAGGGGAAAGCCCCCGCAAAGTAGTCGACGTATGTGCTCTCGTTCACTCCAGCGATTTGAATGCGTAAATTCTGTCACATCGAGTCCCCACTAATCACCCGAGGCGAGCCAACGGAGTCATTTGCACAGTTGGCAGGAGACAGAAATCCCCCCGCAGGACCGGCCAACCTCCAGGAGAGAAGCGGGATAAGAGAACGCACCTCTTGTAGCATGTGTGAATCTGGGTGGGTGTGTTAAATATGATGATGAAGCCAAGACTAGATCCTGCCTTTGCGCGGCGTCACTGTCCGCAGATTGGCTGAGGAGAGACAGAGAAAGAGAGAGAGAGAGAGGGATAGTGAGACACTGCGACCATGTGAAGCATAACTGCTCGCCTGTATTCCTCTTGGAATAAATCCTCCTTGCACAACCCGGCTGCGCAAGAAGAGGGCGTCTTCCTACTGGCCAATATTCAGTCTGGCTCCACACGCTACAGCCGAGCGGGTTATTCTCTCCTCTCTCTCTCTTTCTATCTCTCTTTTTTCCTTTTCTGAAATTCATCTGCTGGAATCCCTCTGAAATTTCTCCTCCGAGACAGCAGTCAATCCATCGATGATACATTAGACAGGCCTATTAGAGCGCTCATCAGTCTGAGGATCCAGTTCCAACCTGCGCTGCTGCCACTCAGCAGCAATCACATCTTCAATAAGGCTGCATGAAGTGAAAACCACAAAGCACCTTTCAGCAGCTGCTTTCTAAAAGGAAAAATGACTTATGCAGTATAGATTAAAAAAAAAAAAAAAAAAAAAAAAACATGCCCCAGTGCTTTCCATATGCTCTGATCTCAGACCTATATAGCATATACTTACCAAATAAATTACCATGAGAGCCAAACCCCTTTCCAGTATCAAGCCAGCCAGAGGACTAATGTTTCTTTTTTACAGCTAATTGGCAGACTATTATGGCTGCATCTCTGCTTCCTGGTGGCTGTAAATTAGCAGGGGAGACAACCACTTGTTTTTCATATATGTATAAGTCTATGAGTAACTGATCATGCTGTCTGTTATTACCTCCTTAGATTAGTTTCTAATTAAAAAGAGCCCAGAGAGAGAGAGAGAGACAGAGAGACAGAGACAAGGGAGGCAGGGAGGTAGCTGTTTTACTAACACAGGATAGATTCATAAGAAAGAAAAAGTGGTGGTGGCTTATGGAGAGGATTTGCCCAATGGAGGAAAATGTTAGTTGTGAATATTAATGAAGGCAAAATTAAAACAGCAGCGTAGAGATCTTTGCTAGTGTGAGGCTCTGAATTATGTGTGTATGCTGGTACACCGAGGAATGAAAGATAGAGGCATTAGGTGTCCAGTGACTAAAAATGGTTTCTATCAAACTGTCCTTGTCTATTGTGTTGGGCATAAAAGTAAGGTTGTTGTATTCCTACTCAAGGAAGTATTTCTACTTTTTTCCCCTAAATTAGTGTGTAATTGAGGATTTACATACATAAGATCCACTGACCGTTGACATTTCAAGGCCCTTTAACGGTGACCAGCTTGCAACAAAGCAAAAGGTCCATTGGATCACCTCCCCTGGTGTTTGATGTCAGTGATAGCGCGAGCGCCGAAGACAAAGTGATGCTTGTTGTCTGTCCAGATTTCATGCCGGCCACTGTAGCCTGCGGCCTGCTAGCCTGAGGTGAAACAAGCAGAGATGAATGCGTATTGATGTCAGTCAGACATGGATCACAGCAGTCGATGGGTCAATGGTTCTTCACAAAACCTGTCTTGAGCCTTTCAGGGGGGAATCAAGAAGACCGCTTGATTCTCCGACTTTCTTGTTGTTGGGCAGATGCGTCAACACACTTTTTATTATTTTTTTATTTTTTTATTTCAGGTGCTGTCAAATGACATTAGTGCCTCAGTCGCGGTGATGGAACTGGACTGTTGTGAGATGACAATTTGCAACAACAAATTAATAATCTCACTATTATTGGGCAGAAATGCAAACTATTGTGACAAAGCACGGCTCAAGAAAACATGCCGCCACAGACAAAAGGATCTAGTGTCACATTTCAGCCTTTGTTCGGATCATTCTTTTTTTTTATATATATATATATATCAGTCACGTGATCTAACACACTGATTGAGAAACACCATCCTCTACCACATCCGACTTGGCCACAGTAAAGCACCTAGACCTTGCACAGACAGGATCAGGACTGGGAGGGCAGGGCATCCTAACAGATAGCTGACTGCAGCACAGGTCGTAAATACACAAGATTTATGTCCTCTACCTTTCAGTGTCTCTCGGTGAGATATAGCACAGAGGATAGCGAGATAGCATAATCCGTGTTTTCATCTGCACTATCACAGTGAAGGCTGAGGTTTGCTCGTGTTCAAAGTCTGCCAAATGATTGACATTTTGTCACTGATACCATAACATCACCTGTATTTGGTATGAAAACAATCAATGCTAAATGTTTTTCCCTTATAATTCAATATCAAAATTTAAAACATTATTTTGTTGCTGTCATTTTTACAGATGTTTTTTTTTAACTTGCTATAATTTAAACTATTTCAAATCCGGCACGGTATGACGCCAAAGTGTGAAAACACACCCAATAGTCCACTTGAGGACACTGTGTCAGTGTCACATGTTGCCTTGCCCAGGCGTGAAAAATACACGCACATATACAATATATGACCAGGATCGAAAAAGCAGAGCATGTGACGAAGTACGAAGTCGGAGCGTTGTTGGATGGAACAAACACAGGACTTTCACCCTGACAACCGTTGTTCAAGTCTGTGAGAAAGCAAAAGTCGGCACGAATTACCCTGTGAAATTACGCATTTTAACTCAAACTTTTCACGCCTACAGACGAGGCACAATGTGACACACATACAGTAGACTATCCTCTCGTGGATTTACGGGTGTATTGCATGTTGTATTGGGATATTCCAGTGGTTTTGGTTTTTAAATTTGAAAAATTCGGTAGTTGTTACATTAAAATTGTACGTAGACCCACAACACAGTGCAACACTCCAGCTTCCTAGACTAGATTTAAAATTTTGTAGTACTCTGTGCTCCGACAATAAAGTAATTCTGATTCTGATTCTAATGGGTGCACCTCTGCATTGTGTTTTGACACGCAAATCCTTTTGAAAATGACTCACTGACTTCCTGTTTCCGACAGGCGTGTACACAATTAAGGGCATTGTACCATTAGACGCTACAGGGAAATGTTTTTTTTTTCCTGTATAATGAAAATATTGTGTAGTTAGTCAGATATGTCGTCTCATGAGGTTCAGTTAATTGTTAGATGGTGACAGTGTTTGTATGAGATTCATGTCAGGTGTAACCATGGCAGCACTGGACAAACTGTAAAAGGTTTTAAATGTGAAATTGAAATGTGAAAGTCACCCTGAAGCTGCATGTAAATAAAATGCTTCCAGCCATTTAGTACGACGAGGACAGTAGTGAGAGCAGGTCGGAAGGCATGCTGACACTCGGATCCCTCTGCCTCACGCCCCTCCACTGTTTCTGCCATTCATACAGCCCTCTCTATCATCAGCGTTCCATATGTATTGTCTGCGTAAATTCATTTGTCTGAATCTGCCCTTGGTGTGACCAGGGCTGAGTGGGGAACAAGACTAATTTCCATCCCCGAGCAGCGCCGCACTCGCTGCGTCTGATACGGCACATTTGAATGGATATTACAGATAACAATGCCCTCTGTTGGCCCCAATAAGCCTCATGCTATTCTCGCTGCTCCTCCGTCTCCTCAACCCTCCTCCTCCTCCTCCTCCTCCTCCACCTCCTCTTCCTCCATCTGCATTTACAGTTGCTCAGTTTAGGAGCCAGATGAGTAAACACAAACACATTTAACCTGCCATAATAATCACTTCTGTCAAAACATCCAGACACAGAGGAGGCCAGGTGAAATTAAAAAAAATCATGAGACATGCTTTCTGAAGTGCTAACACCCAAAGCAGCTCTTCTTTCAGTTCCAATATGCCGCTGTTGTGGTACTGTTTGTATTCTTTTGTTATCGCTTTTCATCAATATTTTCCTATAATATTTGAATGAATGCTTTGCCTTTTGTTTACACAGCTATCACTTGTGGGTGTCAGCACAAAGCAAGCTTGACATTTTGCTTGATTGCATATTAGGGGTGTATGAGAGAGATGTGTATTCTCTTTGTGATCATCACTTTGTTCTTACTTACAGAGGGATGGAAGTTTTTGATAAAAAAAAAAAAATGAATTGGCATCTCATTTGGAAGAAATGCAATATTCATAGAAAATTCATTGTTTCTTAAGATAATGCCCGAGGGCTTAAACAAATCAAATCTTGGCAGCTCTTTACAGATCAGTAGCTCTACACAAGTATTAGTGTATCTACAAAAATATGCAAAGTATTCTCCCATGAATAATTATGACAAAATGGTAAATTAAAGTGGACTGTTTTGTTCTCATTAGAATAATCACAATCAGTGAACTGACAACTACCTGTAGACAATATTTAAAGCCACTACATTGTAAGTATAGGATTATTCCACATATAAAAAAAAGTAAACGTACCATAAATAAATCTTTACGTATAGTAAAAAATAATAAAAATGTGAGGAACCAGTATTTCCATGAAATATTCTTTTTTCTTATCCATGTGGCAAACACCTTCATAAAAAGAAGACAACCGTATTAACAAGACTACAGCCATGCTAGCTATAATGTTGACTATTTGTTTAGCGTGTTAGCCTGCTAATCTTTACTAATTTGCACAAAACACAAAGATCAGAAGATGCTACTGGCAATCTAATTAGTTTAGCTGATATTTGGTCATAAACCAAAGTATTGGAAAAGCTGAGAGTACGATGATGGTGCAAGATGAAAAGTAATGGGATCGGCATATTATCATTATTCATCCTTAATGTCTGTACCAAATTTGATGTTCAAATTTCTCCATAAAAGTCCATTGAATAGATATTGTGGTTGTTGTGGACTGTATATAAAACCGGGTCTGAAAAGTGAAGTATGCGGAAGTGCCTAAAGTGCAATATAACTGTCGGCCTCTAGGGGTCCGTATAGACTTCTATAGACTTCTATTCAAAAAGCATCAACTTCTGTCGTGAAATACAAAGTCAATAATTTTTTTCCCACATGTCCTTATGGTGTCATTCATTAAATTCACTCCTTCTAATCAGTATTCTTGTGGTCCTTATGAAAATGATTCCATAATAAATGACATATTAGGCTTCAAAGAGAGGTATGTTTGGGGTGTGTCTGGTTTGGTTGACATGTCTGGGTGCAGTCAGGTTTCCGGTATAGGCGGGTGGGGCATCAGGTTCTCCATCAGCTACACCCCCCGCTCCTCCCCAGCGCCTTCAAATATGGTCCCCTCTGGCTCCAAACAACCAATATGAAGATGGACAAAATGCAAAGCTCGAGGCTTCAGAACAGCAGTTCACAAACCAACAGGTGATGTCAGGGTGCGTTGCCACTTTGGGTGTGCCGACCACCCAACTGCACGACCCTGCCATCCTTACAGTCATCCTGCAAAGTAAGGCAGAAAATTCATTCAAATTCAAATGGAACAGTTTCAGGTAGTTTAACTTCCACTACTCGACTTTAGTCATATTATACAATATCAAGCTTGTTTACTCATCTAACCCATGAGGCAGGAAGGAAAGGCCAAAAAGAAGGAACACAAATAAAAGGAGCGAGCTGCCTACACTAACTTGGAAGCATTTCCCCCCTTAATCAAGCCTCTTAAGTGGTGATATAGCCTCTCTACGGACATCTTTTAAAACATCTTAAAAGCCCAGACGGTCTTTGGCTGTAATAAGATGTTATTGAGTAGAGTTTGCCTGACCCTGTCTGCCTCCCTCTGCTATCAGACAGTGGGACTGACTCTCCTTGCTACTCCACCTTGGGGTTATTTTTAAGTCTGTTTAGGAGGCACACGGTCAACACTATACTTACCCAGGTTTATGTCTTGTTTGGTTTGTGTGTGTTTGTGTGAGAAGTGTGCATGGCATCCTGTGGAGAGGGAGACAAAAACAGCCACTGTGTAAATGAGTGTTTGAGGTTGAGGTAAGAGTGTGTGCCCATGGGTGGATACCTGGGTCACTAGGTACGGGTGTGTTTTGGGGAAGCTGCATCCAACAGAGGTCCTCGCTGTGTGCCGCTGGCTGCTCTGTAATCCTATAATTCGAGTTTGGGTGGACCACGTTAATGAAAGCTGGTTTAGATGGATTAGTGTTCCTGTTTGGATCATTTTGGTAGAAGCGTGTGCTTATTCTAGAGTGTGGCTCTGTCGACCGCCAGGCCTCCCCAGCATGGGGTTCACTGCTCAGGTCCAGATATAGCAGCACCTTCCCCGAGCCTCATCAAATAATAGCCATCTGTGGTAAATTTGTTAACTTTTACTCTGATTGCCGAAGATGCTCCTTGACCTGTGGGTTCACCAAAGAAGTTATGCCACATCATAGACACCACTGCATTTCGTAAGAAAAATTATTAAAAGAAACATGTGCTTATTTACAACCTTGCAGCGGAAATTTCCACCACTGACATATGATCCTTCAACCACTGGCAAATTAGCTCTGCTTAACATAACGAGATTGCCCCCAAAGATAACAGAATACATCTACAACTTGTGGTTTTATGGGGGTTTATGAGCTCAACAGTCTGAAGTTAACAGGGATCCACATAAACCACAGTGGATTTTTCTTTTACCTTCAGGAAGACCAAGGCCAGCTGTTTCACTTTTTCCAGTTTGTATGCGATGCAAAGTTTACTGGCTGCAGGTTTGTATGTTGTGTACAGACATGAGAGTGTCATTATGCCATTTTTAGTTTTTATGTGTGCATATTTTTGTTTGCAACCTCACTTCCCAAGAATTTCACCCCTTTTCAATTAAATCCTTATCCTACGCTTTTAAGCTAACCCTTCTCTTCACACTACGCTAAATAGACATGAGACTGACATCATAAGAAAAACAATTGTTCCTCATATATATATGTAATTGGAGTTTTTTTTGTTTTTATGTGTATTTATTTTTTACAAACTCACTTCCTTAAAATTCCCCCGTTTTTAATTGAATCTTTATGCTAAACAATTACTGCAATTACTGAATTTTAAGTTCGCACTAAATACAAAATGACTTGCAATAACTTGGTTAACAAACAATTAAAACATTTTTACAATAAATGTATAGTTTCATCTATATATCAAGCTAAAACGCATTAGCAACCGTTTCTGGTTTCAGCTGCTTTTTTCCAGTTTATGCCAATATAGAATACTTTAACTTTTGGTTGGAAGATGTCAGGTTTGGCATATTGGAATTTTTTTTCAAACATTTAAATTTATTTGTAAATAAAAATAGTTGCAGCCCAACTTTCAGTAATTAATTTAACTGAGAAAGTGAACTTTTAGGAAACCACTTCAATCATAAGTGTTTTGTGCATCATATTTCAGAAGTTTAAGACGTTATACACATTTAATATTGTTTAACATTTTAAATGAGGGATTTCTTACTTTTACTGAAGCAGAGTTTTGCAACACTTTAATTTAAAATGTAATTTAAAGTTTCAGCAGATGCTCAGTATGACTGCATTTCCTCTTTGGGATACCCATCCCTGTTAAACTGCTTTGCTGTCACTCTAATGTTTGTACCTTTCTTTCTGAATGTTATTTTTCCACATATTCAATTTCATGCAAATATTTGAATTAATCACTGCAACCACCATTTAAGGGAAAAACATTCTTATCTCGTGACATGCTCTTTTTGCGAAACGATTTTTTTTTTTTACCCCCTCTACGTCTTTACATGACCTCTTTTACAGACACCATCTCGCAAAAATCAACATTTATATGAGAATATTTTACGGGTTTAGTGCAACCGCCTTCACAAGGAGAGGCTGTGCTGCAAGAGCAAAGCCTCGTGTTGGGACCTGAAAAGGATATAAACATCCTGATGGCTTGAAAACACTGAAATCTCACTATTAATCTAGCCGTCTGCCCGACAGAGACATGTTTGGGTTGCTAAATGCGGTGGGAGTGGAGGAATCGCTCTGCAGTAAATCTCAACAGTTATGACAGCTGAGCTAAAATAGCGCTAAATGGAGACAGATCCTGAAGTCGTTAAGTCAAAATGAGAAAGAAAAAGATATCTCAAAAGATTTGACTCAGGGCCAACACCATTAGGAGAATGATATATGAAGCTATTCCATCTGGGATCTTCACTCACACTGTAGTGGATAGTGGACAATGCACACACACACACACACACACTTACACACTAACTTGCCTATTCCACCAGCTCTCTGCAGCTCACCAAGGAGCTCCCACACACAACTGCTGACTTTGCAACTCGTGCCTCCCTCTTCTTAGTTTGTCTCCACCTCTTCATCTTCTCCTTCTTCACATTTCAACACACTCCTGTGGATCTGTCTCTCCTCTCCTCTGCCTCATCCATGATTTTTGCTCATTTTGCACATCTCTTCACTGCTGCTGTGGCGTGCGTACAAGTCCCATCACTGTCAGCCAGCAGCACGCAAAACCACTGCGTAAACATGAGGTTTGCAAGAGGTAGCGGGGCTCTACTTGGCAACGCTGCTCGGGGTTTTTCATTGTGTTGCTTGTGTGTGTGCGCACACATACGTACAGCTGTGTGGAAGGACAAGCAGTCACGGTGGCACTTGTCTTTGTTTTTCTGCTGGAGGTACAAGCCTGGTTTTAGACTCGCACAGCGAAGCCACAAAGCCTCCACAAGTGCACAAAACTGTAGTTAAAGGGGTTTTGATGGATAAATAGAATTCTGTGGATAATGTTTCAGAGAGTTATTGTGCCACTCGGTCATAAACCACACAAAAACACTTATACTGTAGCCAATTTTATAGTTCATTTTGTACTTCAGTGCAATACAAATAGCCACAACATGATCAATTGATCAACAATGCACCATTCATTCGAGGGTTTGTTTTCCTGCCAACATTTTTATCTGAGTGCCGGCCAGCCTACACTTGTATCATGATAAACTTTGTGTTAGAGTGCCTTGTTGTAGGAAACTCTAGAATGTGAAGGGAGATATACCTTCTTTGTAACAGTGATTCACAGTGGCCAGAAGACCAGTGACGTGTAGAATAAGTGGGGAGTAATTTTGGAACAAACCTGACCCCTGTCCAACCATCAGCTGTAAACCTGCCAGTACACTACATCAGAGCAGAAATCCCCTCCAAATCGGGAACGCTGTATCTGACCAATTCTTTCCGAGACCAGTGGGTCACCATTCACACCCACATCACTCCCAGAGTTGTAATGTGCGGTTATTCCCACATTTAAAGGTCCCATACTGTATAAATTCAGATCTCCGTTTTTATCATTATAAAGCAGGTGTAGGTGCTTCATGGGTCAAAACACCCAGTCCATGTAGAAATGCACACAGCCGGTAGCAGCTCTACCATTAAGATGAACCATTTGGACTTTGTGATGTCACAAACTCATGCTCATGTCATATGTCTGACCCCAGCAACGCTGACCGTCCAAGCTTCCTTTGGAAGAAAACACCAAATAGTTATTCCATCACTCAAGCTAGTTAGCAACAAGACCAAAGAAAACCTGTGGTTGGCCTGAGCGTGAGTCACTCCAGAAAGAGTCAGTCAATCAGAAGAGAGGGTCATTGATGTCAATATAGCTTAAAGACATAGACACAAAACAGCCTGTTCTTGGTGGAGCTCCAGAGAGAAGCTTTAGTGAGGAGAAGTAAAAATACATTGAGATGGTTTCTGGTACCTAAAACCCCTAAAATATCTTCTTTTAGATATCAAGACTGAAAATGAAATGCCGGAAAAGCGTAAAATATCTCCACATTCTCTGTCATGGTTGACTTCTCACCCTACCTTCAAGTGTGGCAGCACAGAAGACATATTAACACATCTGACTTTAGGTATATAACATGAAATAAAGCTGAGGTCAAAGTGTTGGATAAAGGGCAACTGTAACGTGATGATGGCGATGGAGCAAAAGTCAGCAGATCATCGAGGTAATTAGGAATCATGTGCTGGAAACATTTTGGTAATCCATCCAATATTTGAGTCATAACCACAGTGGGCTAACAGACTAGCAGAAGGGCACTAACTTGGCGAAAAACCTGAATAAGTAATTGGTTTGGTGATCCACACCTTGGATTTATGGATTTATTTGAGTTCTCAAGAGCATAACAACAAGTCTAATACAGTTTGAGTGTGGATTTTAAGGACTTACGGGGTCAAGAAATCACAATTTAAGTGAATGTCTATTGTTTGGGGCTTTGTTTTGTAAGTCACTTTCTCATTCCTTTTTTTAAAGGTACTATATATATATATATATATATATATACATAAATAAATATATTTAAATGTTACAAACTGATATGTTGTAGAGAGACACCCATAGAGCGGTGACAGAGGGAAAGGCCAATGTAAATGCAAAAGTCACAGGTTGCATTTTTGACATCAACAGCGTTAGATGCCCATCTGTGTTCCCGCCGATCAAAAGGTCAAGAGCGTTGTCCTGACATTCTCGGCACCTCCGGAGCTCATATCCCCCCCGCCGGGTTGTGGAAATGTTATTGTAGCCGAGAGATGATAGCTGGATGGGGCCCGGTACGGCACGGGAAGTGTGTATCCTGAATGGAGTTTCCATGTGATTCGGAGCAGCTTGACCTTTCAGTGATAGCCTCAATGTGAGGTACTTTCCCCTCAGGGTGAAAAGAAAAAGGTGCGTCGGCTGTTTTCCTTGCCTCAATGGGAGCTTTATTAAACACGGGGAGTGCAAGAAAGAAGGGCGGCCGTTTGTCCTCCTCTTTCCGTATCGAATGTCAGATAAAATTACGATAAAGTCTGACCCTTGACCATTTCTCAGCCTTGGAAGCAAAGAGATTCTTTTTTTCCTTTTACAAAAATACTTCTCATCATGCAAATGGATAGACACAGAATGGGTATTAAAAACAGAAACCACTCAGGGTAAGGGACATGTTCCACTATACTCTTTATGACTGGGTGATATGAGCCATGAAACATGCTTGGCTTTATGTCTGCTCTTAGTGCATCCATAATTGTATTGTTTTCGTGATTTTATACCACAGCTTGCAGGATTTCACTTTATGATATGTGCCTCTTTAAAGGCCACAGTTGAGGACATGATCGGTTGGAGTAAAATATGACAAACCTTGAAGTACTACTGCCTCATAAAACATACTATACATCTAACTTCATTATCGCTAACACAATCAAACGAACAGCACATGCAAGGCCTCCACTGTTTATGTTTTCACCATTTAAAAGACATATTGATTCAGCTTTCCACAAAACCATTCCTTATTTCCCTTAAGACTGCAGGGACTAAAGTGTGCTGCACGCATGTTGTAGATACTGATATTGTTACTCTTGATAGATCAACGCATGCAGGAACTCACCTTTTGGCCTCCACCGCTTGACAAGAAAACCCGCAGGGCACGTCATTTGTGAGAAGAAAACTTCACATACTGTATGAAAACATTAATTTAGCACTGTGATAACAGTTATTTCCCCTTTGAAATGCTTTCATGTGCTGCAGGGTGTTGAATTCTTTCAACCTAAATAGCCATGTAATCCGGCAACTGAGTTAAAAACATAAGACGGCTTTTCACATCACAACAATGCAACATAAAAGGGCTTTGAAATGAAACTGATTGGTGATTTAGTCGGGCTTGTTCTTTTTGAAATGTGCGTTTTACTTAATCCCATTTAGTTCAATATAAAGGTTGCGCGAACCAGCACTGGAGTCGGTTTCTGCCCTTCAACCTCACATTCCGCCAATAGAGTTGTCCATCCCAGTCCTCTTAAAACAGAGGCCTTCTGTCTTTGTGTGTAAAGACAAAAGCTCTATTGTAATAGGTGGTGGTTTGCGGTGGCCAGGGGCAGGTGGCTGGTCTTGATTGCATTAAATGCCAAAGGAGAAGGAAAAGGCAGAGGATCTGTTTCTTGCCAGCGGTTTACCAGAAAAAAGGGAAAACTCTTAAAGCATGTGTGATAAAGAAATGTATGAGGGGAGGGAGGTAGGGTTAAGGGTACAGACTGGGTATGAAGCTAGATACAGCTGAGATAGAAATTATGATGTGAGAGAACATGTGTGTGTGGGGGGGGGGGGGGAGCCCATTCACAAAATATGAATTCAGTATCAGCATTTCCTTATTCTTTATTCTGACATCAAATAGCAACAAATTCCAACACTAATTTTCCTCTGAGCACAAAACAAACATTAAAGCCTCGGTTTTCTGTTTTCCCCAGATTACCATGCCTCTTGTGTATCTCAATGATTTCCCTCTATCTGATTCCCCGTTATTCGTGCTCCCACCTGCCTGCCTGGGCTTTTTGCCGGAGCTTTGTTGGGCCCTGAGAGCAGCTTAATACCTGTGGCTGGATCTTAAACTAGTAAAAAGCTTTCTCTCAGGCCTCCCGCTGCATCTCATTTCCTTCTACCACAGATCTTTTTTTAGACAAGATGCAACCAGAACAATAAAGGACAGAGGAGGAATACGGGGTAATGGTTGGTATATACAGTGGTGTGAAAAAGTGTTTGTCCCCTTCCTGATTTCCAATTTTTTTGCATGTCTGTCACACTTAAATGTTTCAGATCATCAAACAAATTAAAATATTAGTCAAAGATAACACAAGTAAACACAAAATGCAGTTTTTAAATGAAGGTTTTTATTATTAAGGAAAAAAAATAAAATCCAAACCCACATGGCCCTGTGTGAAAAAGTGTTTGCCCCCTCCTGTTAAAACATAACTGTGGTTTATCACATCTGAGTTCAATTTCTCTCGCCACACCCAGGCCTGATTACTGCCACACCTGTTCTCAATTCAGAAATCACTTAAATAGGACCTGCCTGACAAAGTGAAGGAGACCAAAAGATCCTCAAAAGATAGACATCATGCCGAGATCCAAGGAAATTCAGGAACAAATGAGAAAGAAAGTAATTGAGCTCTATCAGTCTGGAAAAGGTTCTAAAGCCATTTCTAAAGCTTTGAGACTCCAGCGAACCACAGTGAGAGCCATTATCCACAAATGGAGAAAACATGGAACAGTGGTGAACCTTCCCAGGAGTGGCCGGCCGACCAAAATTACCCCAAGAGCGCAGCGACGACTCATCTGAGAGGTCCCAAAAGACCCCACAACAACATCCAAAGAACTGCAGGCCTTACTTGCCTCAGTTAAGGTCAGTGTTCATGACTCCACCATAAGAAAGAGACTGGGCAAAAATGACCCGCATGGCAGAGTTCCAGGACGAAAACCACCACTGAGCAAAAAGAACATTTTAAGGCTCGTCTCATTTTTGCCAGAAAACATCTTGATGATCCTCAGGACTTTTGAGAAAATCCTCTGTGGACTGACGAGACAAAAGTTGAACTTTTTGGAAGGTGTGTGTGTGTCCCGTTACATCTGGCGTAAAAGTAACACAGCATTTCAGAAAAAGAACATCATACCAACAGTAAAATATGGTGCTGGTAGTGTGATGGTCTGGGGCTGTTTTGCTGCTTCAGGACCTGGAAGACTTGCTGTGATAAATGGAACCATGAATTCTACTCTCTACCAAAACATCCTGAAGGAGAATGTCCGGCCGTCTGTTCGTGACCTCAAGCTGAAGCCAACTTGGGCTCTGCAGCAGGACGATGATCCAAAACACACCATCGAGTCCACCTCTGAATGGCTGAAGAAAAACAAAATGAAGACTTTGGAGTGGCCTCGTCAAAGTCCTGACCTGAATCCTACTGAGATGCTGTGGCATGACCTTAAAAAGGCGGTTGGTGCTGGAAACCCTCCAATGTGGCTGAATTACAACAACTCTGCAAAGATGAGTGGGCCAACATTCCTCCACAGCTGTAAAAGACTCATTGCAAGTTATCGCAAACACTGGATTGCAGTTGTTGCTGCTCAGGGTGGCCCAACCAGTTATTAGGTTTAGGGGGCAAACACTTTTTCACACAGGGCCATGTGGGTTTGGATTTGATTTTTTTCCCTTAATAATAAAAACCTTCATTTAAAAACTGCATTTTGTGTTTACTTGTGTTATCTTTGACTAATATTTAAATTTGTTTGATGATCTGAAACATTTAAGTGTGACAAACATGCAAAAAAATAAGAAATCAGGAAGGGGGCAAACACTTTTTCACACCACTGTCGTTCAGTTGGGTTATTGTGAGCCTCCAAGGTCCTAAAATCTGTGTAATACAAAGATGCACAGTTTCTAGGTCTTCTTTTGAAACCCAAGTGGTGCTGGCAGTGAGACCAAGATCTCTCCAATGGTTTGGATGATTGTGTGTCCATCTACATTCAGTGGTAACACGTGACAATGAGCGCAGTGCTTCTTGTTCGAGCTTTCCAGCAGGGTTAGGTTGAAGTGGTTTCTCGACACGGCTCATATTTACTGCTTGTTTGTCGAACATAATAGAGTCAGAGCCCCGTTGTGTTGCATGTCCCAGACTTTCAGAGAGGCTTAAATTCAAAGGGAGTGCCTACAGCGTCCAGCGCATTTCAGAGCAATGGCTGCTGTGCCAAGGTAAATGCAGTGGAAAGCCAGCTGATTCGTAACAGCACTCAACTAAATGGATACCAGTCGCTTCCATTACAAAGCAGAGTCGGTGTACAATGACAAATTTAAACCAAGCGAAGATCTACTCTGTGGCCAGTGATCACAATCAAGCCCAGAGACACTAATACCGTCTGTCTCTATCTGTCATTTAGCCCACTTTAAATTAAGGAAAGCAAAGGAAAACAATTTCGTGCCCCTAAATAGATCTCAGTCAAATGGGGGGGAAAAGTCAATTGGATTAGTAGTCTTCAATCATTCAGTCCGGCTATTGATCCCCAGCCGAAGGAAATATCTGGAGGGCTACTGCAGTGTCCAAAGTGGGATTGATTAGGAAAATGGCACAAACAGGAGCTGATTTAGTTGATGCATTCAATCACTTCTAAGTTCAACAAAAACACAACAGTCTCTGAACTCATTACACACACACACCTCTACAGACTACATTCAAAATAATACTAGCCATGCTAGCGGCTGTGTGAGGTTGAGCAGAGCAAACATTAGCATACAAATTATTCTCACAGCATGTTACCATGCTAAACGTAGGTAAATAGGGGTTATTTACTTTTACCATGCAAACCCACCCCCCACCCCTCCACATACACATTGGTATTTCTATCTTTGTGAGGACACTCATTGAATTGATGCATTCCTAAGCCCCTTAACCATCACAACTAAGTGCCGAACCCAGACCTGACTCTAACCTATACCTCCTTCTAACCGTAACCTTAAAACCAGGTCTTAACCCTGAAATTGCCCTTTGTAGTTTTGAGAACCTGCCTTAATGTCCTCACAAGGCAGGAATGTCCTTACAGCAATGGTTTTAAACCAAAATTAGCCCACATAACTAAAGAGAGATATGCCCAGAAACACACACACACACACACACACACACACACACACACACACACACACACACACACACAACACAACACCACCACGTTCTCTGAAACGTAGATATCACCACTCATGCCAGCCTTCAGTATGTAATGCAACTCTGCAGATCAATAAAACACTTGTATGCTGAAATCTATGAGTCTTGTCTCCTGAATATATCAGAGGGATATAGAGATGCCGGTTTAGAAAGACACAGTATATGTGCTTGTGAGTTTATATGAAATGAATTTGATGGCAAATTCTTCAGACAAAACTTCAGAGTGCCAGCAACAGCTTCTCCTCCCATTCTAATGTGAAAAACCCACTAAATGCATGTTTCCCTGCTCAGCTGCTGCACACTGGCTTGATTGCACTGATTTCAGTGATTGTGTAGTGGTGGTGTTAGTGGTGTTGGTGGTGAAGGACAGGGAGTTGTAAAAGGTAGATTTGAACCAAAAAAAATGCATTAACTTAAAATGTACCCGTCCAAATTAAACCAATTAAATCAGTGTTGCTAAACATATTTGCAGCAATAACTGCAGGCGCCTGAACATTTTAGGATCTAGCACATTTTATCGGCAGTGTTTCCAAAGGTTGTGTGCACCAACACATTTACATTTTATCATTGTATTTGCTGACTATTTACTACAGCACTGAACATGAAATGCACACAATATAATATAGAAACGCTAATTTAAAAAAAACATACAAAAAACAGGTCATGCAAATTTGTCTATTTAAAAAAAAAAAGTATTATTCATAGTAGTTTGAACAGCAGTTTATTTCTCTGTTACCAAAATTGCCATCAGATTAGTAAATCATGGTATTTACAGTAATTTACCATCCAGAATCCTTCCAGCAAAGATCAGAGTAATGCCAAAACACATTTAAGTATTGTGCAGTATTTTATTAAGACTCACTAATGTTGGAGCTTATTATCTGCTTACAGAAATGCGACATACATTTATTGGCATGCTCCAGCCACTATTAGTAGTTGAAGGTAAGGTAAGTAAAATACTCCCTTTATCTGGACTCTATAGAAACATGTCTGTAGTCTCTAGGTCTTAAAAGTGAAGCCAATGTGGAAGTGCCTTAAAGTGCTGAGGGCCACTAGCGGCTGGCTCCAAAAGCCCTTGGCTCCAATAGAGTCCCATTTTAAAAAAAAAACATCAGCTTCTCTCATGGAATACAAAGTCAATGCATTTTTTTCTACAAGTCATTATGGTAACATTTGCTAAATTCACTCCTTGTGATTACTGTTCTCGTGGTCCTTCCGAAAATAATCGTATAATTAATAAGATATTAAGCCTCAAAGAGATGCATATTGGAGGATGTCTCTGGTTTGATTGACAGGTCTGGGGTGCAATCAGGTTTCCAGTATATGTGGGTGGATGTAGAGTCTTTGTCTTCTCAGTCAGATTGAGTCACATCCATTGTTTGCTCCTCCCCAGCTTATCCAAATATGGTCATTCTTGGCTCCAAAAAAACAAGATGGTGACAGACAAAATGCCAGATGAGGCTTCAAAGCGGCAGCTTAAAAAGCGACGTGTGACTTTGCGGTGGGTTGACACTTGAATCCAACTGAAATGTTTAGCTGGTGGGTCGATATACCAACATGCATAATGTTGCCATAACATCACTGCTCCACTTTGCTTTTTCGCTGGAGAAAAAGGCTTTTTACAGTCACTATTGATCAACAATCCTTATCGACCCCCATCAGTACATTTTGTTCTATGGAGCAATAAAACTCTTACCTGATGGTCCTTTTAAGAATACCTAGATGATGCCAGGGAAATATCTGACACCATAACCAGAGTCTTGATTTTATTATGTTTAGCTCACATTCTCAAGTGTTTCCTGTTACTGCTCAGGGATTGTGAAACAGCTGTGTCGGGCCAGTTGAACTGCTATTAAGTACCTTGTACATCTCCAGGCTGCTCTTACTGTGTGTAGTGAGGCTCAAACTCTCACTCTTGTTCATTTTAGTTGAACGGCAGCCAGGCAGCAAGTCAAACGTGCACACAAACACACCGGAGACCTTGGCACATAGACAGGAGCTATCATAATTCCATTGGTTAACATGTGAGTAAAGTCATATCGATATAACTCACAGGGCTGGGTTGTCTCTGCCTCACATTTTCCTCTCTCTGTTTCCTCCACATCCTGCCCTCTCTCTCTCTCTTTACTATTTTTGACGTGCCTCCTCTCCATCCCCACAATTACGAGGGCGTGATCTAGCGTTGGGAGGGGAAAAGGCTCAATAACTCATTTGATTTCACTGTCAACATGTTTCTGCAGCTGCTGGAGGAACTCAGGAACACTCCTCTTGTTGAAATGACCATGTGTGACCTTTATTTAAGGCTTTGTTTTTGTCATTATCTTGTCAAGTGGAGATATTTCAGTCAAAATACTCTCAAGAAGCAATACCTCAGCAAAATGACATACTCTGGTTTGGAATGTGGATTATTGGTCCAGGGAGCTGTCAATTCATATTAATCAGATCTATAATTATTAACCAGGTTAGTGGGACCTGGTTAATTTTGAGTTTCCAATTCGTCTTTTAAACTTGAAACAAGAAATCTGTTTGCAAATCACAAGACCTACTGTCATTAAAATGAAAGGTAGACACATTAAGCCCGTGGCATCTGTTATTTGAAAGATAGACGCATGGAGATTGCGATAACATACATGAAATATCACCATCATTATTGGCCACCCAGAACATCTGACAGATGGTGCCCATCTCAAAATGGCTGTCTTATCTGGGCAGTGGCAGATTGAAATGTTAATGAGGCCTTTTGATCAACAGCAGCCCTGTCTGTCAAGCTAGCCTTTAAACTGATTGGTTTGTTTGTCCAGAGGATATAAAAAAAAAAAAAAATTAAAAAAAAATCTAACCTCCAGTCCGCTGACCTCTTAGCTGAATTAAGAGATCCAAATAGTTTTGTCTGTTGCTGCCACTGGTTGGTGCCTTACCTCCTGCTGTGTCCAGGTATTGATTTGGTCTTAAAAAAAGAAAACGACAAAGGTCTTTGGGGGGAAAAGGAGGATTAGTATGAGAAATCCCAAATGAAGATGAGTTTCAGAGAAAAAAGCAGCAACATCAGCAAGTAGAGCGCGACACAGGTTTAAGCCTGAAAGAGAAGCAGAGAGGGGAGAGGAGCTGCCAAGAGAGAAAAGGAGGAAATTGAGGAGGGAATGAATATATTCATCTGAAGTTGAGAAGGCACAAAGAACCAATCTTTGATGTTGCTCAATCTCCAGAGTTACAGTGAAGATTATAACTTCATGACTGACAATAGAGCCAGGGATGAATGGCTGTGGCATGTCTCACTACATGTCTATCATTGTAACTGAAACTATTAGTGAGAGTCTTCGCTGTATAGTGTTAACATCAGCGCTGAAGGCAAATTGGTCCCATGGGAGTCATTTGTCGACATTTCCAGATCATGTTTAAGCTTTTCTATACATCCAGCAATTTTTATAAATACCATAAAAGTATCGTGGAGCTTTATCCAACGACTGAATGAATATGACCCTGAAGTCAGGGCGACACCGCACTAAGACATAAATTTAAATATTTCAGTCACATTTCTTCAAGCAGAATGGATTTTCTAATTTAATTTGCCATTCCTGTTGCATATGCAAACTGTATGTGCTGCCATCCTTGATACAGGAGGCTCAGAGAGCCCTAGTGATTCACAGATGAAAAGATACATCTGCCTCCTTTACAAAACAATCTCCCTTTTTTTCTTTTCATCGTAGGAACATCTTGACGCGAGGAAAATGAAAATAGTTCTGTTTGCTTATTAGTAATTAGTAAAACTGTAACTACCAGCGCCTCCTGTGGTGTTTTCCAGAGGGTGTGGTAGGGAAGACAGTCGAAATACTTCATAATACCACTTCAATGAGTTGTGAAGTGGGAGGGGCAGCTGGTCTCAGAACTGTTTAATTGCACCTCTTAAACAAACTGAATCAGCATCATTTTAAAACTTTTAGAGCACTGTTGGGTAACAAACCATGAAACCTGAAGTCTGAGCTGAACCACTCTTTCAAACCCCACTAACAAAATCTCTTGCCTTCAAGAACATTTTTTAAAAGAGTTCTTTTTACTTCCTGGAACAAATCTTTTAAAGCTGCAAGATTATATATTGTAGCACTAATTGAAGGTGGCCATATTCCCATGTGGGTTCAAAACTTTATACAGCTATTGGCTTTTGAAAGCAGTGGAGTGTTTCAGATCTAGGCTAAGGCTGTTTGATGCCAGAGATATGCAGTAGTTGGTTTCCACAATGAAAAGAAAAGTGAGAAAAAACACAGTCGATATCACTCTAGCCTCCGAGCAATCTGGGACAAAGACCTAATCAGCGCCCACAAAAAGAAATAATAGCCTTAATTACTGCCATTCAAACAACAGTTTTCAGTGACGTTGTTGGGACGAAGGTCATCGGGACCACAACTGCTCCAACCGCACATACAATGTCACTCGATCATTGTTCCAACATGAGACATACAATGTCTCATTTATTTCACTGAGCACTCCTCGTTAACTGTGCTACCTTCTGAGACGGTCCCTGGAGGCCTAATAGCTGCAATTAGCAAAAGAGCTGCTCTGTAGCATGAGTGTCATAGCGCACTTGACACCCAGGCCCTCCTCCACACACACACACACACGTATATACACACACACTGCGGCTGGAAACCTGTCACGGGGAATTGTAGCCCTGGTGTGTTAAGTGAGAGTAAGATGGAGGGAGAGACATACCCAGCAGGCAAAGGCAAGAGTTTCTTGTGCATTTGCTAATAATGTTGGGCTGAGGGTGCCAGGCTTGATTTTATTGGCTGTCAGGATGAGGACCACTGGGCCTGGATTAGCAATGGGGGTAGAGGGTGGAGAGAAGAAAAAAACCTCACTGAATTAAAGGCTGTTTTAATAAGGGCTTTTTAAAATTTCAATATAAGTGCCTCCATTAGCTGTATTTAAACCACTTTATCCGTTTAAATATAATCTCAGCCCTGGTGGATAAACAATTGACTTTGTGAAGGCCGCTGGCACAGATTTTCCGTAATTTTAGTTCCATTAGTTAATCCTCATTTCACCCAGTGTTTCTAATATACAGTAAAGGAAATTGACAGGTCTCAGCAGATGATGTAATCCGATTACTGAAGGCATGGCCTGAGGTGATCAGCACTGTTAATTCCACTGTTTTGGAAAACTGATTTATTGATCCATCATTTAGTTCACTGTGCATTGATTTGTTTAGTACATTGGTTAATTTATTAATGAATTTGTATTCAGTAATAGATTGGTCGATTGACCAAGCAATCAGGTAGTTCGACTACTACATTCCAGTTAGAAAAGCAAAAACATGTCAATGAAATGTACATTTTCTAGGGTCTAATTAAAGACTGGGAAGACTGTCCACTCGTTAATCAGTCACCTCAATAGCGCTGTTCACTCAGACAGATTAAAAAATAAATAAATAAAACACGTTGAAATTGGTCACCAAGTTTACCTGGGTGTCCGTTAATATACCTGGACGGGATGCCCAACATATATTTATGTATGCAACTATGTTACCTACAGTGGGGTCCACTAAAACCAGTGGTGTGGATATCTTCATTTATCATTTGTTTTGACTTTTAATAGTTTTTCTCGTTACATTTATTTATTGTAAAATTTTGAGTGAAATAAAAAAGAAAATAATAATTTTAGAGCATCTCAGTGTTTGGTCTGCCCCCCCCCCCCTTCGCATGGACTGAAAGCATCCCAGCAGGATGTTACAATGTTCCCTGCGATGTCAGGGATGTACTCAGGAACTCTGAAGGTTCATTAATACGAACAACACCTTTCACATGCAATTAGTCATGTGATCCATTGTTCATATCAGATTATTGATTGTATCTGCTAAGAATTTGGACGTATGTATGGTTCCTAGTGAATTCTTCAAAGCAGCAGCTCAACACAAGTGGCAGAAAACTAGACTCAAATCCAGTGATGATTTCTCAGGTCCCCTGTGCAGTAAGTCCGAGCCACAAAACACATGATGGAAGTGAACCAGAATCCATTTGTCTCAGCCTGAGCTGCAACTCTCTTTAAGGACAGCTGTCAAGGTCTTGCATGAAGGAGAACGATAGAGTGATAGGAGAGAAAGGAGACGATGATAAGAAAGGAGTGAGGAAAAGGAAAAAGATGAGTGGCTGATGTCCAATTTCTCTATTCCTAAAATCTCTGGCTTTCTATATGCAGTACCTGGAAAAAAAAAATGGAAGCAGGGGGAAAAAGATGGAGAGTGAGCAGAGAAAGAAATAAGAATAAAGGCAGTGACAGGGAGGGGGTTTAATTGCTTCCACAAGCTTACCAGTCAGGTTTAAAACAGGAGCTGGGAGAAGAGGAAAAAACAGAGAGAAGCCCAGTAATCTTCCAGAGAAGCTGCGCTTATCTGCCGTGCTGTCTTGGAGCCCGATCCCTGGGGTACAGCTCATGCCTCTCTTCAGATGCACACACAGGTAAACCCACAAATACACACAAGAGGCGCACAACCAGGAGACAGACAGATAATCTGACAGAAGAGACACTCATGCAAACAGACAGACAGACAGGCAGGTAGAGGCGGGCAGGCAGACAGGCAGGAGGGCAGGCCGGCTACGCTCAGGCACCCAATGTCCCCAAGCAGCTAGAGATATTGCTGCTCCACTGAACAGCATAATGACAGTCTCTTCTACTTCACATGGGCCGGCCGATGTGAAAATCTACTCGTGGTCGTTCTTTGCCTCAATTCCATCAGGAGAATACGCTGTGGCGGGGCCCCTAAAAGGAGCAAATATGGCAGCAAATGACTGTACGGCTTAAGGAGGGGAAGTTTCTCTTTTTTGGCTAAGTAAACTGATTTGACTGCTGGTTCGTTGGAATGGTATCTACATGGGGGTAAATGACCAGGAACTTTCAGTTCAGTTGTTTGAGCAGTTCTGCTGGCAGCAGAGGAGATAAAGTAAGTTTGTGCAGTGCAGATCCATCTTCAGATGAGCTCAAGACCCACACTGACGCTCCGTGGGGAGGCTTAGAGAGGAGAGGGCGGTCTGTCTGCTGGGGAGGTCCCACACACACACACTCCCTGTAAACACAAGTCGTCCTCGATTAAGACAGACGAACACTTCTCGCTTGCCGTTGCTATGGATACTTTGTCAAACCAGCTCAAAAGGTTTGAATTATTGCTCAAGATTCTTGCTGCGTACCATCTCACACACACACACACACACACACACACACACACGCTCACATTTGTGTCAGTCATTCTCCTCCTTTCGTTATCCACATGATTCACAAGGAAATTATATCATCTGACGCAATGATGCAGACTTCAGAGTGTGATAGCGCGTTTCATTTGGTCTGATAGGATGGCAATTAGCCACGTAATTGATGGGCAGCCTATCATACAAGGCTAATTAAACAAGCATTCACACTACAGTAATTGGATTTTTCAGTTCAGAGAGACACCCAACCTGCTTCCACCGCTGGTTCAAAGGTGCCACATCTGCAGGGTCACGTTTTGGTTTTTTTATATCCATTTTGCCATGTTTTTACTTTTCTAATTTCTTACCTGAATGCAGACTAGTCACTGCAGCCCTGTTTGATTTGCATTATTTGCCCGAGTCTGTGTTCCTTCATGGTGTTTTCCCAGGTGGATATCTGCTTATACAATGTGTTTCTCGGGAGGAAAAGTGTGAACTTGAGAAATGACTGAAGAACTGTGAAATGAATCAATTAGGCTGCAACCACAGATAGGTAAATGTGACCCTTTGTTTGAAGAAAAAGAAATTCTGTGCACAATGCCTGAAGGCCTTTATTTTTCATTTTCAGCATTGCATAGTGGCCATTGTGGTTTTAAAATTACAGTGGTAGCAGGATAGTGTGTTTTTTTGTGCAGGACAGGCTCAAACTTTTAATGCACTATTCATTAATGTGCTTCTTCAGCAGATAGTGCGGTGAAGATAACCTCAGTCACTCACAGCTCTGCCTCCTGCGTTTGGGAGGGAACCGAAAAAGACAAGAAAGCAATTATATCTCTACCACCATACTCATTTTCAGATACTCTCTCTCTCTCTCTCTCTCTCTCTCTGTGTGTGTGTGTGTGTGTGTGTGTGTGTGTGTGTGTGTGTGTGTGTGTGTGTGTGTGTGTGTGTGTGCGCGTGTTCTTCCAGGCTGATGACAAATGGAGGAAGAGGAGCAGAGCTGCAGGTGCTGATGGTGTGATGGTGGGTGGTGGTGGTGGTGGTGGGGGGAGGGATCATGCTTGATTCTCATGTTATGGTGGGGGTGCATGGTGGTGGGTGGTGGTGGGTGATGGTGGGTCATGGTGGGTGGTGGTGGGGGGTGGGTGGTGGAGGGTGATAGAGGCAGACAAAATCAGACTTAATGGCTTCCTGAGTCGGGCTGGGTATCACCAGACCCTAAATGACACATTCCGTTGCAAACCTTTGGTTTTCCTGCAGTTTAGAGGGGGAGAGTGTAACACAGGTTGCTTTCTGTAGCCACAATCTAAAAGATGTTTCTTAAACGCCTCACATGGAAGAAAATCGCTTGCCGCTATAATTTACTGATGTTCCTGACGTATCAGTCGACGTTTGCTTTCTGGCTGCACACAGAGAAGCCTCCTGTTACTGCAGCACACGCAACTCAGACAGGTGCGTGGCCACAAATTTGTATATAAACAAGAGTGAAATAAAGTGCTCTAATGTAAAATTCAAGTTACATAAGCTGAAACCAAGTAATTCTATCTATATGCGAGTGGCCGAGTAGAGGCTAAGCACTCCTGTTTCTCACCGACACCGATTAAATCTACTCCTGCAAAAACGCAACAAAAGTTATGCATTTTAAAACAAAACCACGTTGTTATGGATTTAGCGTGGGTGTCAAAATTTGTTACCAAGTGACAAGACATTTTTTGATTTTATATACTGTTGCACCAATTTGGTCCGTGTCATAAAAGCATCAAAGTTTGGCAGCCAGCCCTATTCCTGAGTGAGGTCTTTTTCTGGTTGAGCTGTGCACCTTTATGGTAACTGCAACTGACTCTGTAACTGAGAGTCTCTGTCCCTAAAAATAAACCAATTGAAGGATCTTCACACAAACTATGAAAAAACATTTTCCCACTTACCTCTAGTGGTATTTAGTTACACGTATGTTCCCCCTTTTCCACTGCAATGTTACCGGCTTAACTTGATTCTACTCGCTTATATTTTGGTTTTCCAAGGGACAATAGTTGTGTTTTGTACCTGGCGGGGTGACACTGAGAAAACACTGCAGACCACTAATTGGTCATTGAGAATTTTCACATCTCTGCATCATTGCGTGCGTGACACAGGACATTTTGCTCAAACCCTCCGGCCAAGTTACAACAGCAGCCACAATTTAAAAAAAAAAATTACTGGACAACTTAATTGATGGCAACCCACAAAACTGTGCCACGGTCAGTTGATGAGGTGGAGACATTCCTCTGTTTGGTTGGCGACAAAAAGTTTCTCAGCAAAGATTGTGTTGAAATCCAGAAAAGTAGTCAAAAAAGGTGCTACAGCTTTGAATGATTTGACATTTAAAGTTGACTGAAAGTGAAATTGTTTGCTCAGAGAAAAGAGAAAACTACATAGAATATAAATTACACGCTGTGTGTAAAAGTTTTGGGCACTTGTGACAGAATTCTGCGAAGTGTGAAGTTCAACATTACAGTATGTCATGTTGTGAAGGCTTCAATTCCCTCCTGAGACAAACCTGTGATTTCTGCTGCATAAATAAATCTTGATTTAACATGGCAGATGCTAATTGGGCACACAAAATGCAAGAAAAGTGAAACAATATATTTATAGGTTAGTACAGACAGAAGACAACACTGAAATCCTCTTTGTTGTTATGTGCTTTTTCTTCATTCTACACACAGAACTGATTGAAGTTTGAGTTCAGTGCACTTAAAACAATTCTTCCATCCTTGAACAGCAATTGTCCAATCATCTTTAAACAGCAGTAATGTTGCACAGCAGGTCGGTCAAGCTTTTCATATCTCCACATGGGGAAACAGCGTGAATTTGGATTTCATAAAAGCACTAGTCTGTTGCTAAAGAGTCTGAACAGTGATGGCTCCGACTTTGAAAAATCTAGCCAAACACAAGACCAAAGTTGCAGAGTGGGTTAAAATATCTGTTTACCTGCTTTTATGGACATTAGTGTATCGAGCTGAGAAACTTACGACGTTACAGCAGCAATTGAACATTATTTCCAAAGGCTACGGCCAAATCTTCAAAGGAGCAGCGTGTAGGATTTAGAGGGTAAATGGTGTAGATTGTAACCACCTCACCCTCCTCCTCCAATAGTGTAAGTGAGTCTATGGTGGCCATGAAAAACCCTAAAGGTCCTCTCTAGAGCCAGTGTTTGGTTTGTCCCTTCTGGGCCACTGTAAAAACATGGTGGTGCAACATGGCGGGCTCCGTAGAAGAGGACCCGTTACCTACGTAGATACGAAGGGCTCCTTCTAAGGTAACGAAAAACACAACAATTCTTAGTTTCAGGTGATCATACACTAGTGCTTCCCTTATCATTGTCTTGGTGAGGCGGCAACAAGGATTTACATTTTAAAATACATCAATCGGAAACCTCAGTAAGTTTGCATTAACAAGATTCCAAAAGATTCATGAATTTAACGTCAGCATTAGCCGACATTTTACCTGATAAATCCCACTGCTGTTAGCAAGAAATGAAAAGCATATTTTTGTTTACTTCTGTATTTCTGAGAATTTTAAGTGATAAATATGCCACTGTTTCATTATAAAGAGAAAACAATGAATTGGGTTCCTCATCACTCTATGAACATTATTTTTACATGTATGTGTACAAACAAACACAGAGTCTGGAGCTTTCACCCACCTCAGTTCAGAAGCTCTTCAAATCAGAGTCAACAGCGTGACTATGCTCTTTAATAATGTTTTCTGGCAGCTTTGAAAACATAAAAGACGCTTGTTGAGCTGCTTTTGTTCCCGACTACATCTGAAGCTCCACGGCAACAGACAACAATCAGCCTATTGGAGGCGGAAGTTACAATTCATGTTGTTTACTCAGATGCTGTACACCAACATTGAAGAATACAAAGCATCTATCCGACGGCAGCCCTGCATTATTAGGAACATAAAAAAGCTACAAGATATCATATACTTGTACATGCAACAGGAGATGATTGCTTTTCGTATCTGCTCTGACAGTGCAGTGATATTCTGCTGCTCTTTGCTCAGAGAGAGACGGCGGGAAGACCGGCTTTCATCTTGAAGAGATTTAGGGGAAGCTGAGACAATGACTAAATTAAAGCGATATTGTCTTTTTTTTTTTTTTTTCTCGCTCTTCCACTCACTTCTTTCTCATTTCTCTCTTTCCCTCCATCATCTTTCAATCTATGTCTCTCTGTTTTTCTGATTGATACACCCATTTCACGAAGATTTCACGCTCGAGGAATCCCAAATGGGTCTGCTCTCATGACAAACAGATCAATTTTTATAGACTTGAAAGTTGCTGGTCTTGAAAATTGTTTGACTATCTTCAAGACGCCGCAGAAATTCGGTGGCGGTGATCTCTCTCTCGCTCTTTCCCTCTCCGTCTGGGCTCCCTCTGAGTCATGGGCTTCATACACTGTTGTTGTGTCGGTGTCATAAACCATTTATGAAGTTGCTAATATCCATCACTGCCCAGATACGTTCACCGCAGCCTTTCATGCTCAAATGAATTTGCAAAGGTGAACCACAAAATGTGTCAAAGGGGACAAAATACTGCATTTTGAGGGGTCTGAAACATTGTTAAAAATGCTGACTCAAAGACCTGCGTGATATGCTTTATGGTCCGGAGGCCTGTAACGTAAACAGCAGGTGTCTGAGCCTCACAGCAATATGGCTGCTGCTGCAATGAAAGATGTTTCCAAGAGATCCACCTGCCTCTTTGAGATACCATTGGCAGCCTGGAGTCACACCTCAACCTCCCAACATATGCATGAACACACTCGAGACACTCGCAGTTAGTGTAGACAAACACGTATCAAGACTCTAACCGTGAACACTTATACACACCAAAAAATAAAAGCCACATTCATATGCATGCGTGTCTGCGAGCACAGACAGACAATGTAATTAAAATGCACGTGTCTCCACCTGCAGTGGTATTCTTCTGAGCAGATTTGTGCAGCGAGCAGAGCAGTCATGTCTCTAAAAGAGCTTTGATCACAGCATGGTCTCACGGTGGCAAGGTGAGCACATTTACATCTCATTCAGAGAGTACACCGCAAGGTGAGCCTGCCTGCCTGCTCCGTGTGTGTGTGTGTGTGTGTGTGTGTGTGTGTGTGTGTGTGTGTGTGTGTGTGTGTGTGTGTTACATCTCTGGTAACTGTTTGTATGTGTATGTACGTCAGCGCCATGAATCAAAGCCAACAGGTTATGTGTCTGTGTGTGTGTGTGTGTGTGTGTGTGTGTGTGTGTGTGTGTTACATCTCTGGTAACTGTTTGTATGTGTATGTACGTCAGCGCCATGAATCAAAGCCAACAGGTTATTAAGAGGCCTTTTTGTCACAGTGTGATTTCAAAAATACATGCACTGCACAGAGGCGAGTAAAAGTGCTTTATGCCTGCAGGACTTACTGAGTAGGACGCTGGGTATTTTTTTTTTTTTTCTTCACCGTATTGGTTGGTTTTATTTT
Source organism: Embiotoca jacksoni (assembly GCF_022577435.1). Classification (NCBI taxonomy): domain Eukaryota; kingdom Metazoa; phylum Chordata; class Actinopteri; family Embiotocidae; genus Embiotoca; species Embiotoca jacksoni. Next base: position 6,465,399 of record NW_027185341.1, on the reverse strand, counting down.
CTGCTAGCGAAGTGGTTTGAGTGTAGTTGGCACTTTCTTCTTATACTGCAATGGTGCCAACATTTTTCCACTGCTCCAGACTGCACACTCAGTTGTTTTCTGATCAAAAAAAAAAAAAAGATTCACCCAGTAGAAAGAAATCTCTGGATTATAACAGGCTCAAACGCATCACCCGGTGTGCGACGAAATAAATGTGGTTTTTCTGGGGCATTTCTGGCTAATTTCTGTTGTGTTTCAAGCCCAAAACATTTTAATCCACCTTTTGTTCAGGTCTGTGTAGAGGTGGATGTGGAGGATGAGAGCGAACCGCAATTTTCAGGGCTGTAATTCTCCATCAGTCTGACTTAACAAGACTTTTTCGACACGACAAACAACAGGGGCCTTGAGTGTGTGTGCGCGTGTACCGTGGATGACAACATTTACCAGTCTACTAAATCCTGAGCAGGCAGCCACATAAGCAGCCAGAATGGTGGATTGTGCTCTGGAGAGCAATGGCTCGTAACACTGATGGGGAGGACAGTAGGTGGAAGGACAAGTTGAGCTTGATTTACGTCTCGGTGGAGCCGCTCTGCCTGCTGAGACGTTAACTTCCTCCCTTGGTTTATGCTTTGCTATTGTTTATTGTTTATTTTGCATTCATGTAGAGCACAATTTTGGGGGGAAAAAAAACAATTTAAATTGAAATGATTATAGAAGGAAGAGGGAAATACAGAAATGTGGCCAAACCAATGAGCTACGTAGTTAAATGAAGCAGCAGCAGGAAGTTACGATGCATCTTTACCGGGCGGAAGAAGCAGGTGCAGAGGCCCGTGGTGACCGCCTGCAGCCATCCAGGTCTAATCAGACCAGGTAATGATGCGCTGCTTGGTTTGTCCAGTCCCAGACGGGGCCCGAAACAGGTGAGCCTGATTAATCAGGAAGCAGCAACACATCTCCAGTAAACAGCGAGCAGACGCAATTCATACATCACTGCGTGATTGTTCTCAGCTGGACAGGATGGAGCTTATTCACCTCTAATCATTTCTAAAATATGTCCCTGTTAGCATGCAAAGATGGACCCTCGAAAATAAATCTCTGGCAGGAGTTTTGCTGTTGTTGAGGGAGAGATTTTTGTCCTTTGTTTGAAGCTCTTAAAGCACAGCTATGGACACTTGAGAACATTTCCGATATTTTCCCATCATGCAACTTGATTCTGACAAAAAATCTCATCAACAGCTTCACAAGCCGCTGACATCCAATACTGCCCTTCAAGGCCGGCGGCTCTGAAAAAGTCACACAAATCTTATCTTTTCAGCACATTTCTTCTTACTTTGTAATGAGATACATACAGTATTGGGCTGAGGTTATTTTTACACCGAGCACGTCTCCAAGGGCAACAGCCTACATGGAATATTAACAGTATTTAATTTTTTCTATATTTTTCCGTGAACTGACAGGAACCAAGGCATTGGTCAGTTGTCAAAGGCTTATCTATTACAGAGCTGACATCAATATGTTTAGGAGTCACGCTTTCTGATTGATTTTCAGCTCTATTGGAGAGATGTGCACAAAAGCACACAGGGCGATATTCGGGCAATTGACCGAATCAATCAGTCTGATGGAAAAAGGTGGGAAAATAGGGAGCAGGTCGAACATGACTGGAGCTCTGAGTGAGGGTTTTAGTTGTTTTGATAGTACACAGGAGATCATAACAATGATTGGATTGATTAAGTAACAGCACACATCTTGTATTGAGACGATGTGTCTGATATGCACAAACATCTGTTCCATTTTTTTAAATCGCTTCTTAAAACTTTAAAACTTAAATCTTTTTAAAAAAGCTTTTTATTGATTCCAAGGAACTTTACTCTCTCTCTCGCCTCTGACATTTCTTATCAATTTCTTGTTAATTGTTACTGTCGTCCTTTTTTTGTTGTTGTTGGGGATTTTATATCATTTCTGCCCTGGTTTTACTGTCCTCAGTCCTGTATTATGTCAGTCTGGGAAATATGATGTAAAGCAGTTTGTAACGTTGTGAAAAGTGTTGTATAAATAAAGTTTATTATCATTATTAATTTCCTGCAAAGGATCAATGTCCAATTCGAAGTGTGTAATACATGTTTAAGTCCACTAGAGGATACAGTGTCACAATTTGCTTCATCTACGCATTAAAAGTAAGATTTATTCGATTTAGGCACCAAAAACCAAGTGCAAAATACTTATTTTGCAATGTTCCAACTCCTTATACAGACAACATACAGTACGGTCTCCCTTACAAACCTATGACCAAACAAGGCAAAATGTTTTTTCTTAAAGCTGGCAAGCAGACATGGATGTAGACATGCAGAATTTTAAATAATCAAACAACTGCATTTTCAATGACAAATGTTCATTGAGAAAGAAATTCATTTGACACATTTGTTCGGCATAAAGAACAAATAAAATGCATTTCAATGAGAAATGTGGTAAATGTAACTTTTGTTTGTCTAAAAAGAATAAAATGTACATGCACACAGGCCAACATAAACAAAGATAAATTAATGAAAAGCCCCGAACAATAGGCAGCAGGTGTCACATGCCCATTTAGCAATCAAAGCAGTAAATTGTGTACATAGCGTAGCATGAATGTACACCTCTCTGTACCTTTTCCTTCATGTGTGATAACTGTCCTGTGGCGACCAGAGGTGAGGTCAGCCGAGCACTAACAGGAGGTGAAGAAAGACGAGTGAAATGATGAAAAGAGTGACAGCCCCTCTGTCAGGATGCAAAACACATTCCTCTGAAATGTATGTAGGAAAACAAATGTGCAGGCTGTTGTACAGGTAGGATCACTAGTGCGGGTTTTTCAGTTTCTTCGAAAGGGGAAAAAAAAAAACTTTCACCACTATCAAGAGCTGTGGTGAACCTCTACATTGCAGTATGCTGTAGTAAAATCCCTGTGATCTCCAAAAAATGTACAGTTGTGTTGGCCTTATTCTGACCAGATGTAGAATGTTGGTATGAACCATAGACTGTATTTTAAAATCAACCACAAGGGGCTGGCTTAAAAAACAAAACTCTCAGTCACTAAATTCACTCCTCCCTTTTCCTCACTGCATTAAAATCCACATTGCGAGAGCAAACAATAAGAACTTCCGAGACTGCTTGGTTCTTTTTGGTCTTTTGACTTAGGGTGGCTAATTACAACTGCGACTGCTTCCAAGAAATACAAACAAGCCAGAGCCTTTTCTCTCCTATGCGAGAATGATGTACAGCTGCAGCCAGACCGTTCTCCAGCAGCACCATAGCAGTCTGCGTACACGACTCTTTTTTTGGCCTTAGATTAAGATGGCTCGTTTTCTGCCACATTTTACGTTCAAATTATATTTTTTCCTGTGAAAATATCATCAAGCCGTTGATAAAACTGTACACAAACAGACCACAGTAAAGTCCAAATCATATCAAGGTAGAATTTCAACACCACTGAGTTTTACTGATGCACATACAGTATTGAGAAATTAGAATCTTCCTAGCGCAGTTCATACAGGGATATTATCATTGTGCGGATATGACTGCTCTCTATTTTCCAATGATTTTCTGTCCAGGTTGGTGGATAACACGACTTCCATTATCTCCTGAAACTCAAGAGCTCAACCATAAACGACAATTTCACCAATCAATACGGTAATTTCATACGGGAATATACAAGGAGTTACAAACTCGGGGTTAGAGATGTGTGTGTGTGTGTGTGTGTGTGTGTGTGTGTGTGTGTGTGTGTGTGTGTGTGCGTGTGTGTATGTGTGTGTGTGTGTGTGTGTGTGTGTCTGTGTGTGTGTGTGTGTGTGTGTGTGCGTGTGTGTGTGTGTGTGCGTGTGCGTGTGTGTGTGCAGGGAGCAGTGTCACATTTTATCCCCAAGACACATGGGATAAAAGCAGACATCAGTGGATCTGACTGGCGGCAGTGAGTATCGGTAGGAAAATGGACAATTGGACACTTTTATCTGCTGGCTTTGATGTTAGCGAGGAGGCTGACGCTGGTTCAAGGACGACTGCAACGCCGGGGTGGGGGAGGGGGCACGGGGAAGGTGTGGATGATGCATGGGGTACGGTGTGGACTGGAGGGGGAGAGAAAATATGTATCTATGCAAGAGAAAAGGAGTGGACGAGATAAAAAAAAACAAAAACATAAAGAGAGTGCAAAAAGGAAGAAGGGAGCTACTCCTTAAACATTTACCTGTGCCTGCCTATGCTAAGGGGAGAAATTGCTGTTTGATTCCATTACACTTCTATTACAGCTGTAGTTAATGGCTGTGTCACAGTCTATTAACTGCATTCATCTTCGCCTCTGATATATAACAGGACATCAGCGTTGAACAAAGACAGATGACTCCCTGCTACGCCATTACAACTCGTACCTTATATCCATGCACGGGAATGCGGTGGAGGACACACACACGCACACACACACGCGCACACACACACACACACACGCACACACGCACGCACGCACACACACACACACACACACGCACGCACACACACGCACACACACACACACACACACGCACACACGCACATGGGACATTCACAACAAACACAAGGGAAATGCATTAAAAAAAAAAATGGTAATATACTGCACACAGTAACAAAGCCGGTATCACAGACATTTATCGTAGCAGTGAAAGCCCGCCGTGATGAAGGGAAATGGAGAGAGGTAGTTTCAATCTAAAGGAGCGATACAAATACGTCTGCATTAGTGGAATCAGAAGACGTGACTGTAAGCACATTTTCAGCTCGACAGCTAAACAAGAGAAAGAAAGAAAAAAAGATAGACGTGTGATTGACTGTGTGGGTTAGCGTATGGGGCTCGATTCCAGACTGTTGCCTCAATCTGACGGTTCTGAATTACTGATTGTACACATTTATTCGAGAATGTAACCTACTTTATATCCCGTACTCGTGTGAAAAGACTGTACTGAAAAGAGGTGTGCAGGACACATTTAACTGGATTGAAGCACTCACACATTTTTATGCCAGAAATCTAACAAACAAATTCAACAATAAACAACAGCTTTTAATAACTTAATAACAGAAGAGTAAAACTAATCTATCAGAAAGCTCAATTTAATGCACACTATAACGTCAACTACTAATAATGAGAGTATATTATAAAGCTCATCTCGCTGTGCTGAACGACTTAGAGATCGTTTTAACCCACAGTTATCAGGCTTTCCATCATCCTCATCCAGGGGCAACCACTAACCAATTTCATTACAGGCAACAATTACTACACATCACAATGATGTTGTTGTTGATGAATTAGTTGTTAATCATTGCGATATTTCAGAAATAAAATTTGCTTGTGCTTAACCACATAAGGGGACGTGATTTCTAGTCTGATATAGCTTGACGCAGTCAGATTTGGACTCCTCAGTCATTGATTTGAGCAAGTGGAGTGAGAGGACTTTTGAAATGGGTACAACAGCCAAAAACAGTGCAGAGGAAAGTGACAATGTCGGACCTGACATGTCACACGAACTTTTCAATGCTGAAGCAGTTGGCAGTTGAGCAACCGAGTGGCACCTTTTCTACCATTAAATAAAATGTATTTTTTGATTTGGAAACAGAAGCTGTATCCATCCCTGATGTCTGTTAGTTATCACAGTGGGAGCCCAGGATCATGACCTCCACCCCCGTCTACACCGACAGCAGGGTGCACACAACATCTGTGCATGCAGATATTTGCCTTTAAACAAACATCTAAACATGTTTTCTGACCTCCCCTGAATGCAGCATTATTAAGTTGATGTGAATCACCACGCAGTTCAGAGTTGTGGGTCATTTTGGTGTCATGAGTTCACTTGAAAATCTTCCTTGGATAGCGTGTGATTGGATCTCACTTCCTCGCTCTATATGTAAATGAACACGCACAAATCATAAATAAACAAGTAAATATATACAGGAACACCTACAGAAACAAGAGGAGAGAGGAGTCTAAGCAACGGGCATTTAGTAAAATGTGACTAAGAGGGAGCTGGTCGGGAGAGTGCGAGAGAGGGAGCAGAGGGCAGAGACGTGTGAGCAGTATAAACCGTGAATGCAGTTGTACATTTGTATTATGTACCACATTTTGAGAAAAAAATAAATGTTGCAGTTCTTTTAGCAAATCAGAGTTTTTTAATTTTGTGCCGATGCATTTTGCTGAGTGTGGTGACACCAATGAGCTGTAACTAATTCCGCGGAGCATTGAGGTGTTTCGGAGCTTTTCAACAAGCTGTGCAGGATGAAGCAGGACACTGTTTGAATCTTCAATCATTTACATAATGTGTGAAGAAATTTTCAATGTGTCTGTGGACTGAATACGAAGCCAACACTTAAAATGTGGGGGGTAATGACCAGAAAGTGATTTCTTTGTCACTTGCTTTGTCTTTGTTTCAAAATATAACTGAAAAAAGTACAACTCAACGCATCTTGTAGAAAATCTGAAGGTAAAAATCTCCAGATTCTCAGCAGCAGCGTGCGAGAAGCACATGTCTGTGTTGGTATGAGACAAAGGCAGACATGGATAAAGAGCTCCTTGCACGTTTAGTTAATTTCATAAAGGGATTATACATGGTCTCAGCAGCCCCTTCAACTGAGCCGCTCTGAGATGATGAGGCTCCCGTTGCTCCTCTCCTCCCTGCTGGCTCTCGCTCCCCAGCATTAACCTATTTAGGGCAGCTTTTAGACCTCTCAATCGCCCCTATACTCTTTCACAATTTATGAGTCCTAATCAATACGGAGTGGAGCACCGACATGAAAAATGGTCCGGGGCAAACCGCAGAGGAGAGCACATCGGAGAGAGCCCCCCACACCCACTTCTTTCCTGCAAGAGATACCACTCTCGAAATTAATATAACCTAATACACAACGTGAAGAGCCCAGACCCCACAATAAGAGGACAGAGCCTGGAGGCTAATACCCTGTTAAAGCAGTTTTATTTTATCTTTCATCTATCCTGCCTTCGTCTACACCCCCTCATAAAGCTTTATCAAAAGCTAATTATACTCAAAAACAATGAAATAACTCAGGATGGCAGCCTGCACAGAGTTTATTTTGTAGGAGCCTCTTGGCAAGAGTACCCCCACAAAAATTCTATTGTCACTTACCTATTAATGAAGACAAGTTTGCGTGCACTCCCTAGTCCATTTTAATTTATATTAATTCTCTGTCAGCCCTCGTTATGACCATTATTAAGCTGCACCCGGAAGCAAAACAAGGCTTTTGACCTGAGCAGGAGTCGAAATAAATCTCTCTCCATCATTTAGCGGCCGCGAACAGGCAAAATACCTCAACAAACAACCCGGCAGAGGAGGTATGTGAGGAGAATTTAGAGAAGCTGAAAATGATTGCAGAGTTTTTGAATACATTTAAAAGTTGGTGAGAAGAGCAGAACGAAGTGGAGTTTGACTTGTGTTGCAAACTGTCGTATTACGACTGATGCAAAGAGGACACGTTGACATGTCAATGGAGAAACAAATGGTTTAAACTATAGAACGAATTATGTCGCACGGTCCTGGTTTACAGCTGCACCTGAATAGACATCGTTCATGTTATTAACACCTGTAATGTTTTCATTATGACGAGCCAAAAAGTGAACTGACTTAATTCACTGGAAGGACGGAGACCTACCTTCTTTCAGCCCCGTGTTGGCACGATGGATGCCTCACTCATCCTGCATCCACTTGTGGTGGTTGTACAATTCCTCAGAAATTAGCACAACACATACTCAAGATACAATAAGGCATGAACAGAAGAGGCACTGTAATGGCAGTATGGGAACAAGACGGGGACACAAAGCACAAAAGTGGCGACAATGATGGGAAGTTCTAAATACAAGTTAACAGACCAAGGCTGCAATAACCCACACCTGGACCGTCTGTCATTGATGCTGAACCTGGACAACATATTGTTGGCAGATTAGCTGGTCTGAGATCAGCACCACTTTACTCATGTGGACACATGAAAAATGAAATGGAAACAAGTCAGAGATTGTTTTGTAGGTCATGTTGGTGCCAATGGCATGTTTTGTCCCCCAGTTATTTATGTAGGTATATCAATAATTCTCCCTTATCTAAATGTCAAATTTTGACATCAGTAACTCAAGAAACAAAAGCAGACAGAGATATCAATTTCTCCACCCGCAGTAGACTTAGTAGCGTTCTTTCTATGCTGTCGTAAACTGAATATCCAGATTTATTTTAAGACCCAGATCCCTAATGTTGTTGCCAATAAGGTCATGGATAATGTCCGCACCAGAAACTCTGCATCACAACACTTATTCTAATAGAATTAATGGGCAGCGATTGGTTGATGAGGCTGAAACAGCGCCATTCCAGTCAATTTAACTGAACCGTCATCGCTCTGTTAGCATTGCGATCACGTAAACTACAGAATACACCTCATAGCTCTCCGTGTTCACTCCCCAAAAACTCCAGGTTTTCACTGGGAAATATATTGGATGGTAATTGAAATTTCACCGGCCACCAAGACGAACCTCCGATGTTCATAGTCACCTTTCTGGCACACAAATGATCTGTTTTACCCCTTTTACTTCTACCAGTTCTAGGAAGAGGGAACCTACCGTTAAATGATCCATTCATTCTCTGTGGCTTTGTTGGCTCGTCCACAGCTCCCGGTCGGTGACGAGTGCCTCCTCTGCCATGTTCCTGTGTTTGTAGGGTTGTAACAGCAGCAACTGAATGTTATTGGTATTCTCTACCAATCTAACTGCCTGTCTGTCTCTGTGACTGGCATAAATATCTGCGCCGTCTACCCGGAGCTGACTGACCACCTGTCTGAACACCTGGTTGTGTCCAACGTCTCGTCTAACTGAATGAATATTGAATTTCCTAAATGTCTGAAAAGTTGACTGTCTGAATTTCCTCGCAGTGCGACTACCTGTCTGTCCGACTGCCTGACTCCCAGAATGCCTGAGTGTTTGACGGGTTGATTGTGCCCACCTGTCTCTCTTCCCCCTCGCTTGTTTCGATAGCTTTTTGCCTGCATGAGCCAGACAGTGAATCACATGAAGTGACAGGAAAATTGAGATGAAAGTAACAGCTGTTATTGATGGGGTTTTTCTTTTCGTTTTGTAAGTGATTAACACATGCTGCAATCACCCATCAAGTGTCAAAAAGAAAACATCAAAAAGCAAATTAAAATTAGCATCTGACAGAGCGTCTCCGAATACTCTGCATACGCCGCGCGGTTCGCTGCAAATCACTTTGTACTTTTTGTCCTTCGAGCCAAAGTCATTAACTGCTTCAAGTTTGCTGCGGATACGACTGGACTTTCAAGGTTAAAAGCTCCGTTCCTGTGTGATAATCAGAGCGAGGGGAACTGGCCACAGCTAGAGCTGAAATGGATCTCTTGCCAGGGAAAATTGCATGTGGTGCATTATTATTATTTTTTTTATTAGATCGAAAATTATTTGTAAAGCAGTTGCCGTGGGAGGCAACAGCAGAAAGAGTTTCTCACTGGGATAATGTGCAGCAGAGCTTCTTCCTCTGTGTGTTGTCTCTATAAATATTCAGATCCACAGTCCAGGGGTCATGTTGGCCGGTCGGAAAGCAGTGGTTAGTCAAACAGGGTTTTGCTGCCATGTTGCAAAAGGTTGACAGAGGTCATGTTGACTGAATGACCCTGTGGCCTGCCTCATTTCCTCTGCACATAATATTTGAAAGTATCCTCTATTTACTGTCTGTCATGCCTCCCTTTCCTAAACCCTCCATTTCTTCATCTCACCTTATTCGCCTAACATCCCTCAGTCGTTTCTCTTCATTGTTACTTATTTACCTGAATTACTCCCTTGCTCCCCCCCTAACCTCCACCTTTTTCTCTTCCTGACTTACTGTCATCCCTTTCAGGACTGACATCCTTTTAGCCCGACATCTCTTTGGGGTAGAATACATCCAAAAAAAAGAACCATGTGACATAAATAACCCTCGTGACACCTTGGTTGTTGTATAGACATAACAAAAGGCATATAGAGTAGGGGTCGACTGATATGGCTTTTTTAGGGCCGATACTGATTATTGGTAACCAAGGAGACCAAAAAAAACGATGAGAGACCGATACAGTTGCAGTAAAATATTTAATTCTGACACATTTTTTTCAAATGACTTTTAAATAAATGAATGCCGCCACTATGTATTCTTATTATGAAGGGAAACTGCAACTTGGGGTATTTATTGTGAAAACAAAGAAATCCTTTATTGAAGCATCAGCAGAATGTCTGATACATGGGGGGGGGGGGGGGGGGGGCTCCCAGTAGTGAGCTCTTTATTTTACCCTGTATTATATGGTATTAACTAAATGGTATTAGAGGTGGTGTTAGCTTAACAACATTTCTCTCTCATTCCCCTTTTGAAGCAGTTTATGGATCTGACAGGTTTTCATGGATTACAACTTCAATGAAAGGCTGTATTTCAGCCAGTTATCTGTTCCTATCCACGATATGTCGCTCTGTTTGCTTAATATCTGCTGCTGACCGTAAAAAAAATTAAAAAAAATGCCACTCTCTTCCTACATTCCTCCGTCTGTCTGTCCTTTGTTCCTCCCATCACTCAGCTTTTTTTCATCTCCACTATCCTCCTTCTGAAAGCGTTCAATTAGCCATCTGCTAGCCTGACCGGCAGCGGCGAGCGGCAGTGTGACCGGCCAGTTTGATGGAGTGACCTCTGGGATCAGGACAGGTGAACGGTCCGCAAATCAGCCGCTTTGGTTATTCCCTTAACCACTGCAGAGCAGCCAATTTACCACAGGGTTACCGCTGAACCTATTAACCTGTTAGCCCGCACGGCCACCGCTAGCAAATTGGATGCTGGAGGAAGGATGTAGTGTGCTGTTTTCTAATGGAAAATTGTGTAGTGTGTGTGCCCTTCAGGTGGAGCAAAATAAGATCGAGAGACGGTTTGTGTGCTTGTGATACATGATTACATGTGTTGCAGTGAACAAACTTGTAATCGGGAACATAATCCAGGAGGTTACACTTTCTTTTTTCAAACACCACTTCAGCCTCTTTTTCTCTCATGTCCTCACATAAAAAAGTTTGCCCACAGCTCTGGCCTTAACTGATGCTTTACATATATATATACATATATATATATATATGAATATAATATAAATCCAAACTCATTAGGCCATGGTCTTTTTTCAGCGTAACATAATGGGAAACACATTAAGTTACAAGGAAATATCTCCAACATGAATCAGTATATAGCCTGCAGAATTTACTTTTGTGTGTGTGTGTGTGTGTGTGTGTGTGTGTGTGTGTGTGTGTGTGTGTGTGTGTGTGTGTGATAACAAGGTCTGTCAGGACAGGCAGCAATTAGAGAACAGCTAGTACGCCCCACTGATTGCGCAATTAATTGTTTTTTTTTTCTCGGGATTGCATGTGCTTTCAGTTTTCCTTTCCATGTTTGGAGGATTATTTCAGTGTACCCACCTAATTACAATATTAAAGATAACTCCAAAATTCCCTAATGGCTTTACAAAGGTAGTGTAGTTATTATTACTATCAAGCATAGACTCATGTTATATGAGAAACCCACAGGACAGCTGGCTATAACAGCTCACACAGTTATAAGGTGAAACGTTATAGGCTACACCAACCATTTATAAAATATTCCTTAACAATTGCACTGAACTGAAAGGGCTCACAGCAGGGAGTCAAACCTACTGTTATGGAAATGACCGCAATAATGCAGGGAAGAAAAGAAAACGGCTCTCTCTGCTTTCTCCTGCTATAATACTGGAAATTGTAGAGCTACTGTGAACAATTTTAGCTCTACTCTGCACTTGGAGTCAATTACACTAAGCTACAATCCAATGGGATAAATGAGCCCAGAGAAGAAACGAGTGTCAGTGGAGGGATGGATGAAAGAAGGCATGGATCTGTTGGTTGTCTTCAGATCAGAGCTGTGTGAGATTTCACTGAATACCAGATTAGGTTTGTGTTCAGCAAAATGAAATCTTGCTGCTTCCCTGTTCTAACAAGGTCCTGGAGCGGGGCCAGAAATCTAGCTGCTCAAGCTGTGCGCACAAAAAGTTTTCAAGGCAATAAACTTGGTTTGTTTGGAGTAATGGGAAAAAAGAAGTGGGGAAAGTTCTTTATGAGCAGGGAGACAAAGACAAACAGCACCATCCACAGAGGCTCAGACTTCAAGGTAAAGTTAAACGCTAACCGTAAACTATTAAAGCTGCATTCCACCAATTTATACATTAAGACCAGTTTGCATTCATATTCTCATTGTTAGTGCGACTGACCTCTGAAAACAGTTGTAATGTCTTCTTTAGCTTAGTTTAGCATACAGACTGGAAGCAAGGGGTAACAGTTAGCCTGGGTCTGTCCAAAGGTAAAAAAAACAACAACGAATAAACACCTTATATCTTGTATGTTTAATTCCAACTAAAAGTAACACAACTTATAATGTGTGCAAAACATATGTTGGTTTAATGAGGGGTTATACTGTATGCCAAAGTATTCCTTGGCCTGAGACAGTAACTATCAGGAGGCAAAAAACTATTCCCAAAACCACAAATTGTTAATTTTACACTTTGTTCCTGGAGCCCGTCCTCACACCAAAAACGATAACATCTGTCGATTGTTGAAGAGTGTTAGAAAAACAAAAAAGTATTTATAGTTATTGATCCCTTTGGTGGTTACAGAAATTATCTATACTCAAAAAAACATCAACTCAACTTTTTTGAAATGCAAAACTTGATGACTACATTGCCTCAAAAAAAAATATCTAAATGACATGCAAAAAGGAGGTTGAAGTTAAAGCTATTAAAGCACGACTTTTACATATAAATGAATTTCTGTTAAACTCAAAGGGCTTGAATGCTTGAAAGTTTACACAAAGTTGATTAAGTCGATCACCACCAGAAAAATCTCTGAATTTCAGAGTGTGCAGTTTTTAAATCTGGTGTCTGGTGAGACATTCCCGCGCTGCTGGGTTAATGCATACTGAGCATGTGCACCAGAGACCTGCAGGCTGAGCCAGCTAACTTCCACTTGAATGGGGATAATATAATATAATCATGAAGCTCCTCTAGACGTTCCAAATGTTATCAAACCTAATTAATCAAATTTGAGCCATTTCACTGGTGTGTGCTGTGATGCCTTTAAGTTAATTTAGCCAGTATTGACAGTTTATCCGTTGTTTTAGTCATTCCAGTAACGACAAAGTAGTTCACTGCAGCTATGGCATAAATGTCGACCGGATTTTTGTAATTTCTCTCACTGGCAGAAGGGGGAGACAAAACTTAAGCACTGCAGGTTCAAAGTTTTAAGTTCACCTGTAGGAGAACTTCTACACTTCCTGAACACAACTCAAATCTCCTGATTCTCACTGTGTATCTCTAACCTTTAACCTCCCACATGCGGCGCAGAAATAGATCATTCTGCTTCCTTAGCATACTCTCATACATTTGCCGTCTTGGCAAGCCTCACTTATAGAGCGTCCTGTTTTATATATTGGTATATAATTCAGAGTGACTCTATCCACTCTCTGCATGTCATGAATCCATAAGTGTCTCTAATTTGGGATGGAGAAAGGAGCGCTGCAGCAAGGTGACCCCAGCTGTGTTCTTAATCATCAGCTGGTCTGGATGAGGTTAAGAATGGAAATTGGTTTGGCTCTGTAGTGAATCTATTATCATATCTCCTCACCCCAATCCACCCCTCCTCCTTTGTTTCTCATCTCTGTTCGACACCATTTTACATCTCACTTCCTGTCCTTGTCAGTCTGTCTCCTCTTTGTCATTCACTCTATCTTTTTCTCTGCATCTTTCTCTCTGTGATGTCAAAAACTACCTCAGCATATTGATAATGGGATTTATTTAAATAGCTCTTCTTAAAGCGAAGGACATTCTCTCTGACATCTGCAGTGATTATATTGAGTCATGTAGCTGATTCTCCCACTGGTCTGCATAATCCAGACACTTGCTGACCAAGAATCACTTCAGGCGGGGTTTTTTTGTTTTGTTTTTTTTAAAATCAGTCTCGCCTTCGTCTATCAGCTTTTGGCGACATGCTTCAAGTTTGGAAAGAAGGAATTCACTCAAGGCAGAAAATACTGCCATCCATTCACACAACTCGTAGACAATTCACACACAGTGGGAGGTTTCATTTCACTACAAACACTTGTTGGTTCATTAGAAGCCTGTCGGACTGACTGACTGACTGACTGCGCCTTGTTAGGCTGATTAAACCATCACGTCTAATGAGGAGCTGTATCACGGCTCAGTTCACAGCTGCTGTAAGCATCACAAAGATAGAGGATACACTGGAAGCATTCAAATTCCTCCGTTCTGCCTGCCATGTGAGCACGGAGCCCGGTAGCTGCCATCACGAGGAAAGTAAAGTGTCTGCAGAGCAACACAATCTCCTCCTTCATGTGCAGTGCTGCCTGATCATCACCAATAATTCTTTCAGGGAACATATTGATGAAAGTTTATGGTCAAACTCATCCCCTGAGTTTATACCGGTAGTTCATTCCACCACATATAAAAATGCAATTATTTTTTTAAAATCAATAAACCAATGCAATCAAGCAAACAACTAATTATAGCATGCGAGAGAAATCAGAAACTTGATGCAGCAGCTACAAAAAAAAAAAACATTTGAATTAAATAGCATTTTTAACCTCTGGGCTTGTGTTAATTTGTTCACACTGATTATCCGGCTTCCGCGCACACTAATTAATATAGTTGGTTAGAAATCATTTTTAAATCACCTTGATATGAAAAAATGTCAGATATGATCAGAGTTAGCAGCTACCGGTCTGAACCGATGTGATTTGGCATCAAGTAAGGAAAAGGCTTTCCATGTTTACAATGAAATTATGATGCACTCTCACCCAGACATACAGCATGTCGACCCCAACACCCAACCTCTACGTTGTGTGTTGTTGTGTTGTTGTGTGCTTCATCAGTGTATTGTTAGTGTTGTTTTATTTCTGTAGTGTATATTCTTAATATAAAACTCGATGAAGTTGTAGCAACACCAGAAATGATTGAGGAATCGAAACCGGAGTCTGAAAAGTTTGCGACGGTCAATTGCCGACACAGCACTGCACTTGGTTAACTTTGGGGGAGGATCTCTATTGTTTACAGCTTGGTGAGTTTCGGCGCCCAACATATGTCATATGGTGGTCAACGCCAATTGGTTAAAGGCTGCTCCAATAGTTTCATAATCAACCTGAGCTCTACGCCCACCAGGATACAACAACTGGAAAGGATTCCCCACGGAGCGACCCACACATTCACATCGTGAATCTGGGTCTGGTAATTACAGGCTAACGATTCAGGGCTGCAACTAATGATTGTTTCACTATCAGTTAACATGTTGATTATTTCTTACTTCTTGATTGATTAGTCATAGTCTATGGAAATCCCAAACACAAGGTGACATTCGAATGTTGTGTTTTCTTCAAATAAAAGTCTGTTTGCTTTGAATTATAATGATGAAAGGCTTCAGCTCTCTTATTTGAGAGACTTCCTTTTTTTTCTTCTTTTTTTTTTACCATTTTAGGTTGAAAACAAGTAAAAACCACAAACCAGACAAAGCACAATTTAGTGGCTGAATTATTGATTAATCAGCTAATCGTTTCTGCTTTGTCTAAATACGTGTTCCTGGCGATTCATTGACACAATACCCAACAGCCCAAAAGCCAAACAAGGACAGAAGGACGCAGCATTAAGATCCTGGGTGTTTGTTTTACTAACGAGGCCGTGGATGGCTGAGGAACAGACAACCTGGAGATTCATCACATCCATACAGCGTGTTTGTGCAGAGCCGGTTCCATCTGAAGGAGAAACGAGCAGCTCTGTCCAAACTGATGTTATCACATTAACATACACTTAAAAAAACAGAGAAGATATTCTCTGTTCTCGCTTCGTTTAGAAGTTTTGTTTTCCCCACAACATCACAGGAGCGTTCTCTAAAAGAACTCATTTCTCCGACTTGGCACTCCTGGATGTGTGATATTCACCTGAGAGGACATTTCGAGAGGCCTGTTAAAGTCCATGTCAGCAGCGCAGGGTTTCGCGAGGCAATTTTTGTCAGTGCAAGTTGGACAGGAAGTGCAGAGAAATGTTCATAGTGTCAAGTGGAGGCCAGATAAAACATTAACCTTTCATTGCCTGAGGACACCGAGTTCTGCAGGGTGAAAATGTTACAAACTAGAACCAAATGTGTCGGCGCACACAGTTAAGCCGTGGGTGTTGTTTGGTTTGAAAAAAACGTGTAGCTAAATTTAATTTATTTTATTTTGGATCCTCAGGGCTCGTGACCGTGAGTTCA
This sequence comes from Embiotoca jacksoni, assembly GCF_022577435.1. NCBI lineage: Eukaryota > Metazoa > Chordata > Actinopteri > Embiotocidae > Embiotoca > Embiotoca jacksoni. The sequence goes on along the minus strand of NW_027185341.1, from coordinate 6,449,090 downwards.
CCTGAAGCCTCATCGCTGACCCGCCAAGAATCCAGAAACTGCTTCAGATTTCTGGTTGTTTATTCAACACAACTGCCAGAAAGGATTTTCCGAGCACAGCTTTTTATCAGGCTGCAGTCCTGTGATAGCCAGCGAATCAATACTTGACCTGATGTTAATTGTTACAGTAAAATTATAGATTTGGCAGAGAGATCCTCAACCTAACCCAGCATCTGATAAAAGTAATGACCTGATAAAAATCTAACAGAAACGCAGTGTATTTGCTCACAACTTCAACAACCCTCCAGCAAAATAATGATTTGAAGTAACTGCTTAGAAAATGTTGTATTCTGTATAATATCAGTCAATTAATGGCTCATTGTAACTGTGAAACACCGTGATCTTTGTGAGTCCACTTGTGTTGATGCACCATGTTTGTTTATTATGTTATCATATGTTTCCACCGTAAACAACGGAATCAACAACTCGCTGGAAGTCCATTAATTTTCCACAGAGCTCGGTGAAACTCTGCCAACATGATGACACGCAACAGACTTGTTGGCCAAACTAGTTGGTCACAATGAGCAAAGCCACGCAAAAAAGCTAAGTAGTGAAAAGAAAGTGTGACTGAGCTGATAAATTTGCACTCAAATTTCAAATTGTTTTGATAAAGGCATGAAGGGTTGATCAAAAGATTTGGAAAAAGAAGATTTAGTGTTTGATAAAAAAAAAATAAAAAATTAATTTAGAAACATCTCTATCTTATATCATTGCTCTGTTCAATATATTTAAATGTTTTCACTGATGTGAATATGTGTCATCAAACGTGACGTGTAAAGTTGACACATTATGATTTTTGTTCTTTAAAAAAATCATGAATGTTAATACACCTGTTTATTTGCTAACAATACAATTTTAGGTCACAGTGCAAGTAATGAAACGCAGTAATATATAGATGACATAGATGAGCATCCATTACATTCAAGCCTTTGCCAAACGAGTTCAGATAAAGCTGATTAAGCCGCTCAATTTAATTCATTTAAATGAGACGAAATATTAGGAACACCTGTTAGTTCGACTGTATCACAAATGACTGTTTCCCCAATGAACAAATCAACAAGTCTCTCAATCAGATTGAATAAAAACTGAACATTATGAAAATAGGATTTATTGCTATGCTGTTGTGTACAACACTATGCCTCACCTGTCAGTGGTTTTAACGTTGTGGCTGATTGGTTGACGCTTTTACAGCATTTCAGCACTTAGACCTGCTTTGTAAGCAAAAAAGAAATGGAAATCTGAATTGTACAATATGGGACCCTTAAGTGCTCTCCAGTTTCTTCACTAAACCAAGTCTAATTTTGAGATTAAACATATACATTTAATCAAATTGTAATCAGGTCTAAGTTTTGATGTGTATATCTTTACATCTCACAGGCCACAGGTGATTGTTTTGACGTCATCAAATGACTACACCGCTTGTTTTGCTGCAACTTCTCCAAAAAAAACATGTCCAATATAAATGGACAAGAGGACGATTCCAGCCGGCTCACCACTTCCTAACTAACTCCCTTCATATCTTAGCAAACAGCTCAATGGTGGAGTCAAAATGGATCCTCAGTGCTTGATGTTAACGCCTCAAAATACATGAAAGGACATTTTTAAAAAGAAGCAACAAATGTTCCAAACTTCATAGCTGCAGACCACAGGGATGCAATCAGAGCCTCACACATCCCGTCACCACGCATTATAGCAACACAACAGAGGAGGAGTGTGAATGCACACTTGGCACAATTAACCCATTCATGCCTCAGCTACAGTACAACTGCTTCATTAAAGTGTTTGATCCAAAGGGGGGATAATTTGCCTGCGGCTAAGACGTCGTGGCAAAATAGCCATGGCAAAAAAAAAAAAAAAGAAAAAAAAAAAAAAAAGAAAAGAAAAGAAAAGCTTGAACGCATGCAGTCAGATAATGCAAACAGATGCTACAAGAAAGGCACAGCATCCAAACATCAGTTGTACACAATTTACTTGATTTCCTGCAACTGGATGATGTTTGGCGAATGAGTCAGTGAAGAGATATCAATAGGAGGAAATAACATGATTCACTGCTCTGTAATTAAGAGATTCAGTGAGATGAAAGGAGAAGATTTGCTCTTTGACACGGGTCACCCACAGAGAAACATAAATACTATCCAAATGTCATCAGGCGCACTGTATCTACAGAGCCTCATGTGAGACTGGTGCACAGTAAATTCATTATTTTTCATCTATTTTCATCCGGGCGTCATTATAACTGTGAAAAGGAATGTGACTCACCGAAAAAGAGAAATTGGAAAGTTAAAAGTCACAGTCGAGAAAAGTGTCGGATTTCTTTTTTTCTTTTTTTTTTCTTTTTTTTTTTCCCCTTCGCCTCTCAAAGAAAGGCTCTCCGGAACAAACAGAGCCTAATATTCATTTGTCGGAGCAGATTTCTCTGGTGATCAAACGGGACGATCACTTTATTATATATGACGAAGTGGTAGATTGAAAACTATCTGCTGCTTTATCTCTCCTCCTCGGACGCGGTGGCTGAAGCTATCAGAGCACAGATCAGTAATTACTGCAGGTTGTCAACAATTTATCACCGGGGTCCCACGGGCTCCTGCACACAGGCTGGATGTGATTGCACGCAAGCACGGCCGTGATCACGCTCACGCAAACACACACACACACACACACACACACACACACTCAAAAGTAGGGACACAAATGCGCTGGTTGGCACACAGATGCATTGAGCCTCAAAGACACAGTTGTCAGTGTGACAGTACATTACCTCTCTGTCCTCCGTGATAACGCCGAGTGCCTTGAGGAAGGTTTTGTATGGCTCTTTTAGAGAGACACACACACACACACACACACACACACACACACACACACACACACACACACACACACACACACACAAGTAGCAGCTATTCATTCTCTGAACTGTTTATGGACTGGGCAGCAAATTGGTTTCTATAAATACCTTGTTTTATATTCTATTAGTTTTCATTTTGCAGGTAAACAAACTTTTCTTGGCGCTATGCAACATTAACATAAAAGCCAATTAAACAAATTATGTTTTATGCATCGATTCATTTTTACAGATGCACATTTATTGACATTTAGCTTTTCTACTCAGTGAGCAAAATGCAGGCGTGATTATTTCTATATCGCCAATTGTCAGGATCTCATCAAAAAATATATTTCGTTGCAGTTGTTTAACAACACGGCAATCCATCATCACACAGCTAAGGTCACGGTGTAAGTCACTTCCCGTGCAGTTTACACCTCCCAGCACGCACACACAAAACGCACTCTTGATGCCTGCACGCAAATCCTCCATCACCGCGCTGCTAAATTTGATTTATGAAAAGTGACAACAGCATCGGTGTTTTTAATTATTGATAGGGAAGAGTCCGCTGAAGTCATCTCTCAATCCTCCCACAAAAGGTAATGGGGTTATTTGTTGTGGCGGAGGCCCTTTACACGTTGATTCATTTGACAACCGTCCCTTGTGTCAAGTGGAACAGCAACGGCAGGAAGATAAGGAGGCTATTCTCGGTGATCTGGTGACATTGACCTGCCTTACAGGAAGGTACTCACACACCTTCACAAACACAACCTCCACACACACACACACACACACACACACACACACACACACACACACACACACACACACACGTTTAAACTGATTTAATCTTCCAGCCAGTGTTACAAGTCCTCTTATTGAGATAGTGATAGTATTACAGGCGCTGAAGGTCAACAGGTGACCCCCTTTTAAACTGCATCGCATCTGGACTGAGTAAAAAAAAAAAAAAAATCACATTAAGAGGTTAAAAGAAAAGGTTAAGTGATCCTACTCACACTGTATCCCATGTAAAGCTGAAGGTCAACTACTTCTTGTTTATTTCTATCTTGAAATATAACTGTAAATGCAATTTTGCACGGTTGCACACTGTGTTTATCATTTAAGGCATCTGTCATGCTGCACAGGGGTAGGTAAGGCACGGCGCTTCAATCTGTGCTAATTACAACCCTCCTGTGAGGGAACACTGTACTCCGAAACCTTTTCACGGCTCCTTTTGCAGGACTGCAGGAGCCCAGAACAAATTAGTCTAATAGCTGGAAAGTGCCTTCTAAGCAGCGGCAGAGGTCAACCAGTTGGAAACGTGCTCAGCGACACTGGGACAAGGACAAAGCAGAATATGGCTCATGTCACTGCCTTTGGATCTGCCTGAAAGGTGCGTCTGAACAGTGGACAGATGCAAATGAGAGGCTGATCAGCATAACATCAAAGTGCTCATAAACTCTGTCCACACGTTTGAATTAAATGAGGTACAGTAGCGCTGAACCGGTGGCAGTGATTTTCTTTTGCTGTTGCTGCGGGGCTGCTCGGACATTGTTGGTCATCACAGTTTCATTTTCACTGCAACACACAGCAGTCATTATCTGTTCACCACAACAAGGAGACAAGTTCAACCCGAGCACTGGCCTTTCTACGGAAACACACCTCTGACTATGACATTGTCATGCCACAAACAGGACCTTCACACAAGCAGCAAGTAACACAAACACAAGTGTGTGTGCACACGTCAGCCTCACAGACACCCGGACTAATGAATCAACAGCACACCCCACAGACCTGATGGTAAATGAATGAGCAGCACATAGAGACAGAGTTTCTGCTTCATCCACCAAATGCATTCCATTTACAAAAAGCAACAGAGAGGGGAAAATCATGCAGTTACCATTAGACGTCTTCATCACAAAACAGTGTGTCTGTTATTGTAGTCGAGAGGGAAGGCAGAAATCATTTAGTCAGTGTCCAGGTCCTGTGATTTTTCTCAAACAAAAGTTCCTAGTTCCTGAGTCCCCACTGCTCCTTTTAAACATTTATCCAGCCAGCTTCTATTAAAAACGTTATCTGCTGATGCCCAAATGTCCGTGCAGGGTATTTTTTTAAGAACTACGTCCTTTTGGGAATGATTGCTAATATATGTAGCAATGCTAATGTCTTTAGCAGAAACGCAGGCAGGTCCTCTTCCTCCTGCTCAGGGACACATACTCCTCAACTGCGTTCGCTTTACGTTTTCTTTTTTAATCTAAAAACAATTGGTGTTTTTTTTTTTCTTTTCACAAATGTATTTCTAATTTTTTCAAATTAGAAATTACAAAATTCACTTCCAAAAAATTATAAATATACTAAGTCGATTTCTGGGCCCTTAATTACTGCTGGTACGCCCCTTAAGCTTCCTGGTACCTGGCCGACAGTAAGCAGTTTTAAAAGATAGAGTTGTTGATGTCAAATTAACATTATTGACATTATATGAAAAAACAGGTCTTTAAGTCCAGAAATTGTCCGGCCAGAGCATGCTTCTCATTTCTAGGCAGCTACTTGTCGGCTGAAATGATAGCTTTCACCTGCAGGTTTAGTTTTAGGGGAGGGATGTTGCTAACTTCCAGTCATCTTCTGCAGGTAGCGAAACCATCATACACTGCAACTCAGTATGATAAATTTGTCAATATTTTCTTCACATTAACTTTTCTCACCCATCTAGATATGAACAGTTCCCGTATTTTAATGTCATTCCAGCTTAAAAATCTCATTACGAGTGTGTTATACATGCGACACAAAGTAAACAGTTAAAGAGTAGCCATGAAATCCATCTCTGCATGTCTAAGATCACGCCGCTATCTATTTGTTTATCCTTCAGACTGCATCAGCAAACCAAATTATAACTCATATCTTTGTGCTTCAGGCTTCCCAATATTATTTCCAATCAGGGAGAGAATTATTTAGCAATGTGTGACTAGCGATCTGTTATATTTGTAGTTGGTGAGGCTGCATTACCAGCATAGGGAGGAGGGTACAGTGAGGACAAGATTAATTATTAATTGTGTAGTTATTTATATTGCATGTTCATATTTATCTAACCTGCTGAAATGCAAGCAGGCAGTGCTCTGCACTTATTTCTACGCTGTGACCATTACATGTCCGAACTAAAAATATTTTGCAGTCAGATCAGACTGTAATTTTAAAGTTTATTAAAGTTTTACAATTATCTCATAAGTTAGCATCATAAGCAAACTCCAATAATCTGCAGCAGCAGTGTTATCAAAACAGGATGTGAACGGAGCAGGTGATGATGATGATGATGATGATGATGATTCTCTGGCGGTTTGTCACAACCCAAATGTGAAAACAGCATACAGAGTTGTTTCAACCTTTAATTAATTTTGTGCTGACAGATAATTATTTGTGCCAGCACCTTTTCAAAAACTCCTGATTGTTTAATCAGATTTGTATTATGTAGCGTTATGATTACTTTTTGTTATTGCGTTGAAATGGTGTTTTTAGATGTTAATCAATCTATAAACAGTTCCCCTTTGGTCAACTTTTCCATTAAAGCCACAAAAACACAGCCACCAAGAATTATGACTTTTTGATCATTTTCAACTTTTATTGCGCTCGTTATTGTTGAAAAAACTGTCGGTGAAATCGATAAATGACCTTCCTGTAGTTTCTTAAAAATGTCATCACTGTTACAAAGACCAGACACTTCATTTCAGACAAACTTTCATTTAACTGCTAAGTAACATTGTCACTTGCCAACCAGTGCACTTATAAGTATAATATGAGATAGTTTAAAACATTTTAAAAAATGAAACAAAATTCAGAAGAAAACGAGCTAGCCCCGTTATGTCCCGTCTCGTAATACCAACCCGTATCTCTAGAGGCAATAGTGAGTCACTGTAATGATTTAGCTCAAACTGATCTGCTTTTTTTTTTTTTTTTTGTCAATCCATGACTTGCTTAACTGGGTTAAACTACTAACTACAGCGCAAGAATATGTTAGATTTGACTAAACTTTAAGAGCCCGACTGGGAGCACACTGGACTTTATAGTCAGTCACTATCGCCTCCTAACAAATAAAGTGGTATTACACAACAGTACTTATTTTCTACATATTGCACCATTAAACAATGACCACCAGAAAAATGTTGTTCATTCTGATGTTAATGCTCGTGAACCAAAACCGAAATTTTTTTTAAACTAAAATATAGATAAATTCTCACCTGATTTTTTTTTTTTTGCCATCAGCAATAACAGGCATCAGTATCACTCTGGAGAAGACCGTGGTTATATCTGCTGCTTCAACTAAATCTTGACACTTTCTAATTATTTCCTAGCTTTCTTCACACACTCATCTTTCAGTGCCTTCGGAGTTCAAAGATCCTTCTTCATCTGAAAATGCCAACGTGAAGAGTATTGTCACCAGCTGCTCTTTTTTCTCAGCGCATTTCCTATCAGGTCTCTCTCCCTCGCTGCCTCTCACGGCTTCGGCAGGCAGCCGAGCCAGATTTATACACCAGGTCAGGACTAATGAGTGGGTTTGGAACATTTTCTCATATTTATCAAGATGAACCTGCTGATCTCCTGCTACTCCGACCTTCTCCCTCATTCAGTTTGTTGTCTCAAGTTTGAGAGGGATTCGTGACTGAGCTCGCTCTCAGTCAAACTGCCTCAAACTTCAGACTTTAAACATCACAGGAGTTTTTGAAAGGTTATATGTAAAAACGAAGGGCATCCCGAAGACTCAGTTGACCTCGGACACCTTCTACATCCAGCCTGAACATTTTGTGAACCCACTTTGGTTTCTGTTCCAATAATAATCATAATTTTCTGCAGCAACTTTAAACTTTAGTAATAGCCACTGTGTAGTGATAAATAATAAACATAAATTTCAAGCTTCTCAGCCTGCTTTAAGACATTTTACTGCGACTAAATGTCTCTCTACCCCGTTTGGTAAAGACCTACAAACCCCCTTTTTCCCATCAAATGAATCACACGATTGTGTTTCACCAGCAGTCGTGAGGAGGAGACATCATTGACTTTGAACCACTAAATATGGGATATAACTGGCCTAATATGGAAATCTCGTAAAACGTTTCACTGGGGGCAGCAGAATTTGGGGGCTAGATGCGAACATCAGTTCTTGCAATTGGAAGGTAATGGAGGATATATCTCCCCACATCTCGGGCAAACAAAGGGATTTGCTTTCACTGAAAATCTTTCCGACCTTGTTTGGAGCCCATTTGGAGGTGAAAATTCACCACGCTTCACTCTCAGAAGTCAAATTTACCCCAACTCCCTCGATAATTTCTTCCGATCCATTACCCAGCATGCTGATGTGTTGTGCTGTTTGTAGCTACCGTGCAACTGTGTCTGCTGCAAAACATACAATCAACCGGAGGCAGACCGAACAGACGCCGAAGAATTTATTTGGTAAACAGGGTGTTATTTGATTTCCTGTTGTGCCGCCGCGTACAGTCGTGGAAAACGACACTGTGTTCATTAGTTTATGTGCATTAGCAAAGGAATCTAATGGTTTATGCATACGAGGCCAACAGCGGAGGGCTTGGATGATTTAGGATGATGCTCATTTTATGGAAATCAAAGCAAGAAATAAGAATAGTTCCCATAACGCACAGACGCCTGCCCTCCTTCCAGCTTTTCGTCCCACAGTTGTCTCTGTCAAGACAGCTCTGTACCTTCCTCGCTCTCCCTCAATCCTCCTTCACCTCCCCTCCATCCCGTTCTCTTGTTGCTGTCAGAATGCATTAGGACGACGCTAACGAGTGACTTAAATTAGGATCCCCCGCAGTCCTATCCAGGTGTGGGTAATGAGGTGGGAAGGCAGGAGAATGAGGCTCCTCCTCCTCTCTTTCACTCACTAAACAAAGGAAAAATATATTTTACTGTACTACAGCAACAATTCAAAGCATTCCCCGACGTCCCTTAAGGTGGAACAAGGTTATGTTGTGGTAATATGACACATAAAATGAGCCTAAGTGAGTGAGAGACACACAATTTTGGACATAAACCGATAAACAGCACACGCACTGACACCGCTGGATCCGTGACAAGCGTTATTTGTTATGTATTGCTGTGGATTTATGGAAACTAGCACCCAAATGCTCCGACGCAGACAAGCTTAATGATATGGAAATTGAAGTCGTAAGTTCGTGAAATGCAGTCATGAGTTCTCCTCTCAAGGCCATCAGTTAGATCTGAGCTCCGGCGGCTGATGGGCTGTGATCTGTTATCGTCCCTGTGGCCTGGCCTCTCACAGACAGGCTAAATAGGTGGTCTCCCTCCACTGGAGGTGGAAATGAATCTGGCCTCAGATCCTCTCTCCTTTTCTGCTCCCTCTAACACCCTGCTTGTCTCCCCGTCTACATATCTAGGCCATCTTACTTTGTTTGACGTGATGGCTGCAAACAGCAGATGTGTGTGCGTGTGTGTGCGTGTGCGTGTGTGTGTGTGTGTGTGTGTGTGTGTGTGTGTGTGTGTGTGTGTGTGTGTGCGCGTGTGTGTGCGTGTGCGTGTGTGTGTGTGTGTGTGTGTACCTGTGAGTCGAAGCCTCAACTTTCCAAAACTACAGAATGATCAACTGCAGCACGGTTTTATTGAATCCAATTACCTTCCATTCTTTCTCCAGCCGATCTAATGGTCTGAAGCAGCAGAGTCAGCTAAACATTCAGGGACTCACATTTTTCCTGCTCTTCATCACTTGTCCATCAAGCCGCTATGACTTATCAGGAACAACAGAGGCCTTGACAGAGTGACACAGTCACAAATGATGGCCATGATCTGCCTTGTATGAAAGTTTTGAGAAAACTAATCTTATTACCATCTCTCCTCCTCGCTGCCTCAGCAGGTTTCTGGTCCAGGAGCTTTTCCACTGTTTGAGTTACAGTGGGAGAAGCACAGCCACGGATCTGGACTTTCCATATATACATGTAATAAGGTTCAGTGGTTGTCTTGTCTGTCTGCTGGGTTGTTAAGCTGTCACTCCAGACATATACACAGCTTCGCCTCTCGGCCTCTGCACTCTTTTATTAAACCCTTTAGCGGGAGGAGGATAATAATGTTAAGTCAACCTGGTGGGTATCGCTCACAATAAAGCAGATGTCAGAGCGGTGGACAAACCCTGAGTCGGAAAGAAGCTGCTGAGAATAGCCAGAGTTAGAATTACCCACAGAACACACATGAACTTGTTACTGACAGTCAAATATGCATTTCAAGAAAGTTGCGGTTCTGGATTCGTCCCTGTAAAACTATAGTTAAGCCTTAGAAATGCTTTGGAACTTAATTTACTTTTACTTTATTGAATTCCACTGTAAACATGCTGTAACTCTTTTCCAATGACATATCAGATCATCTATGTTCACATAAAGTCTGCAGCTCGATCCAGGAAATGTTTCGCTTAGCATAACAGACTGCAAGCAGCTAGCCCGTTCTCTCCAGCACACATGTCAAATCTTCTTTGTTTGATGTGACTGTAACAGAACATCACATGTATAACTCCACTGTCCATGAATGCAATAAAGAAGTCAAATTTTGTGTCCCACATGCTCCTCTCCCAGAAACTAAATGCTGCTAATGGCTGCGAAACCAGTTCATGCAAGATATTCCCCGACAGTAGGTTGTTTGGTTCAGCATTATATTGATGTGTCTTCTGTATTAATTTTAGATTTGTATTCATTTATATTCATATACTAGAATTTGTTTCTAGTTGTATTTAAAAGTCAATTTTTTAATATATATATATTTTCATATTTCTATAGTTTAATGATTGTTTATTTGTGTCGTTTCACATGTCGCAATAAAAATGTTTTAAAAATCAGTTTGCCCAGGAAGCCATACAAGCCAGAACCACCCGGGTCCACAAGAAAAAGAATATATCTGTTTCAAGACCAAACTTTCATTTACATTTTTGTATTATTTGTCCCTAAAACGTCTCGATGGACTTTCCTCGCTCACAGGAAACAAGGCTACAGAAGATACCTGCCACTAAGTGGTAAAATGAATGTTTGGACGATTGGGAAAAGCTCTCTCGTTCACGTAACTGTGATCTCCACAACAAAATGCAGACTTTGAAAGTCTGACTTCACTAAATAAATGTGACAAACAACAACAAGATCCATCACACATTACAAGCGGAGCTGTCTTGCCACAGTCTCTTTGGAAGCTGATTGGACAGATTGGACAGATTGGACGCGCTCCAGCATGTTGTTGTGAAGCAGACTGGTCCCCAGTAGCACCTGGTGCTTTGTCTCCACTTTAAACAGCTTCCGTCTTCGTAGCTGGCTCCCTTCCTGACACAAAACTCCCCCGTGGAAAAGAGAGAAGTGAATTGGTGTCTGCCTTCCTCTCAGGTACACCCTTCATCGCCCCCTCCTCCTCCTCCTCCTCCTCCTCCTCGCCTCTCCTCCTTCCTCCTTCCTCCTCTTCCACTCTCCTGCAATCCGCTGCCCACTCGAGCAGCTGTCAAGGTGAGTCGGTTTTACATGGTGAGGCTCCAATGCCCTTGTCCAATTTCACTTTAGAGTGAAGCTGGGCTGAACATGCCAATCCTGATATTACCAAACAAATTAAATCACGCGGTTGGGCGCAGAGGAGGGGGAGAGTGCAGAGGATGCTGGGATGAATGAGAGGAGGACGTGGGAACAGTTGTCAACCGAGCCGAGCCTGGTCCGATCTGGACGTCCTGGGAGGAGGGTTCCTTAATTGGCTTGGGATGGAGGGGAGCACCGGGGGGGGGGGGGGGGGGGGGGGGGGGGGACCGTTCGGTTGGCGCTGGCCGGGTCCATGATAAAACCATGATGGCCAACAATTAAAGGCCTAATCAGAGATAAAGCAGCCACAGGAGGTACACTTCAACTCAGAGCCCCCGCCAGTCATGCTGAAAGAAAAACATCTGCCTAATTTAGGTGATGTAACTTTGTATTTCTGGGCATGACGCGGGGTTTGGTTTGGCTAATTTGCCTCTTTCCAAGGTTTAGATTGCAGGTGACCATTTGTTCACATAGCTGAGCTCCACCCAAACCAGCTGAATAAGCTTCTTTTATGTGAACATTAACCAACTGACACTCAACAAATACATGCCTGCGCTCTGCTCTACGGCCATGCCAGCGTGCTCAAAATGACAAATGCTAATGTCGTGCTAGTAACTCCGCAGCGTTAACTAGAGACGGACTGCTTCTTAAGACAACTTACTTTTGGGCTGCGGGTTAAGAAGAGCACGGGGACAGCTTCCTCTAGTCAACTGCTTCTTTTAATATCCACTCTCGCCACAACTGCAGGTGCATGACCTCATCACCTTTTAGCATATCGGTCCGTCCAATCAAGATCCACATTACAGTTAAGGTGCGCCCCAGAACAATCACAAAATAAATCACGCGATAAATAAATCATCTGACATGCTGAAGTTTACAAGGCTCATTATGTTAGCACGTTAACATTAGCCCAAAACACAAAGCACAGCGGAGGTTTTGCAGGACCGCTGGAAGTTTAGACTGAACAATTACGGTAGTAAAGTGAGGAAGAGATAACCAAAGTGGTAACTAATTTATATTCTGGGGGACATGGACATCTTCCCCAAATTGCATGGCTAATATCTGAATGACATGTTACCTGAAACCCAAAACGTTGGCCTCTTAGTTAAGCATTACCATGCTTCATGCTCACAAGTTCAGTGTGGCAGCCTTTAGAGCCACCAGCACGGCTGGAAGTGAAAAACTAAACGTGTTAATTACACAAAGCAACTTTTGGCATCACAGCCTTACAATCACATCCATCCAGAAATCCTTTAAGACACTCAGATGCAAGTTTTCCCTCCAACAGTCTCAGTCAACTGGAGCAAAGCTTCCTGACTCAGTCCCGCTGCTTTTCATTTGACAAGTCTAATAAGGAATGATTTAAGCCAGGAACACCAGGTGAATGCAGAAACTTGTTAAAGGACTGAAGCTGGAAAACAACAGCAGTCGATGCAGTGACGGCTACGACAGGCAGCATTTTCAGTAACAATTGCAACTTGCTTTTTATTGACTGATAAAAAAAAAAATGGTCTTTTGCTCCTACTGCCTTCTCACCATCAGAATTTCTTGTGCTGTTTCGTGTAAGGCATTTAAACCACAGCTGAAAGGGACAAGTTCAGGTTGGATGGAGAATCTCTAACTTCAGTTGACGTGGAAAAAGGATTTGTCTCTTCCTCTTGTTTGCACTGTGGCTCCGGAAAGTCTCTTTGTCAAGCAGGCTCCGAAAAGTTTCCTTTGTTTTCTGTCTTATTTGCAAGTGATTCTTTCCGCATCTAATTGACGACTCCCACTGTGTCCTTATCTTGTGACCTACAATCAACTCTGTAATACCATACGAAAGCAGGTACAAAGGGAATGGGGGTGACTGTCAACTGTTTGTCAACTGTATAAAAGCTGCCCTAAGGAAGAGGACTGTGGAGAACGGAAGACGAGGACGGCGGAGGAGAGGACTGCTGGGGCGAGCCCGGCTGGAAGGACTGCTGAGGAAGGACTGCTAGAGGACTGCGGAGGAGAGGACCTGCTGGGGAAGAGAGCCCTGATGTAGAGCCCTGCTGTAGAGCCCTGCTGGAGAGGACTGCTGGAAAGCCCTGATGTAGAGCCCTGCTGGAGCCCTGCTGTAGAGCACTGCTGGGGGGATGGGAGAGCCCTGCTAGAGGCATGTAGTTGCTCCTTCTTGCAAGAATAAATGTCCGACATGTTTGATTTTGAACCAAGCCTCTCGAGTAATTTTTCCAACATCAGTCGAAGCAGATAAGGAAAAGCAATGCACCAAATAGTCTATAAAAACAGTTCATCACAAAATAACTCCAGAATTAATTGATCATAACAGGGAGTGCAATTTCTTCAAAGTTTAAGTGCTTCGCTGGCTTATTTCCATCGGCATATATTATATATTCTGTGTGTTACCATTTATCTCATCACCTGACTAATCTCTGAAGTCAATGCTGAAGAATCTGTCAACAACTCACGGAATTAAGTTGAAGTTTTATTAGAACGCTGCTCAATGCCATAACATATAAAGGGAGGCTGTAGAGATTAATACTATTATGAGAGTTTGTAGAATTCAATGGGTAATACAACTGCGTTTACTTATCTCCATTTGCAGGAAATGAGCGTAATAGTCCTCCGCTTACAGAAAAAACACATTGTATTTTGCTGATGGGAAACAGGTGGTTTTAGAAAAAAATCTCATGATGTGATGTGTGAAGCCCGTGTAGATTCCCATGTAAAAACTTCCCCACATACTTTCCCCATGTTATCATATGTGGCAACATGTGGTAAACATGTGTCATACGTGTGATCACGTGTTTTTCAGTAAGGGTATTTTGCAGCACCGTGATATTTTTATGCATTCAAACACTAAATTCTGTGGTTTTGAGTGTTTGATATCTACGTTTATTTGTAACCAGACATCACACGTATTCATTAAGTTTTCCGGAGTCAGTTTAGTCTGAAACACCATCACACACCCCTCTGACAGACCCCCTACACGTTCATCCTAATCCAGAATCCATCGCTGGAACTGGACTCGCTGGCTGCAGACCCTCCTCGTACCCTTCATGCGGTGCTGACAGCACCCGGCACACTTCTAGCTCTGCAGCCCTGAATCAATGCGTGCAGCAGGAGCTGGAGCACCGAGCCCTACCGCACACCAATTGATTTGTGAGGCAGTGGTGATGTGCTAAATAGTGTTCGACATCCAGAATCATGTGAACACCACTCAGCCAGCCACTCGTGTGATTAGAACAGCGTTTGATTTAAGCAGGAAATGGGCTTTCTAATCATGAAAATTAACCTCTTAACATCCCACCCTCTGTTTTAGTCAGAAACAGATGAAAAGCTTGGAGGCATTTTGTTCGCTGGACTCTTGGATGACAGGAAAGGTAAAAAAAAAAAAAAAAAAGTACAGTTTAGCTCGGTCTGCCCTCTAATTACAAAGTAGCGGTGGTACTTGTATGTTAAAATGATTTAAACTGTTTGAGGCTTTGTACTTTCAAACGATGACTCAGAATGGGCCGACGCCATTCAAAATACAGCTGCAGAATTTGCACTTGGCCTTTATTTACAGTGCTGAAGAGAAACTGAAGAATGGACCGGCACCGGTGGTTGATGTTACATAAAGAACATTCAAAGGAACATGTGGAAGCTCAGCAACACTGATTTTAGCACTGTTACAACTTAAAAAAAAATTCAGGTCATTCATATTCTGTGTATTATTTTTGCTATTTCCAAAGCTGGACTCTTTCTGTCCACCTGCAACCTACATACACACATATTACACTGTAGGAGAGCCAAAGTAAAAGATAAAAGAAGTAATGTAGTCGAAAGTGGAAGTATTATTGATGATTGTACAGTTATGTGAACAACAGAACACACTGACTCTACTTGTGGTAACAAAACCATGCACATACACCGAGTGTGTGTTACAATGCCAACGTGAAATACCCTTAACAAACCCTTCATGCACAATTACACTAATACCACTTCAGTGTGGTATTCGGTGCCAAGTGTTCTCCATAATTAATCATGCTCTAGTGCGCTGCACTCCAGCACAGCTGATGTTAATAAACAACAATGAAGAAGAAGGATGCTGTAGTTGCCGTTTCATCTTTAGTTTAGTTTGAGGATGTGATGACATAATCAGCCCACATTGTTACTTTGAGACATAGACAGGCGGAAGCGTATCTGTGCTTCTTGGGACCTATGTTCTCTGGATCTTAAGTTCCCAGAGTCCTATGTTCTCTGGATCTTAAGTTCCCAGAGTCCTACGTTCTCTGGATCTTAAGTTCCCAGAGTCCTATGTTCTCTGGATCTTAAGTTCCCAGAGTCCTACGTTCTCTGGATCTTAAGTTCCCAGAGTCCTACGTTCTCTGGATCTTAAGTTCCCAGAGTCCTACGTTCTCTGGATCTTAAGTTCCCAGAGTCCTACATTCTCTGGATCTTAAGTTCCCAGAATCCTACGTTTCCAAGGCCTTATGTTCCCAAGGTCCTATGTTTCCTGCATCCTATGTTCGCTGGGTTCTCAGTACCCGAGTTCCTAAGTTCCCAAAAAGTCCTATATTCTCTGGGTCTTAAGTTCCCAGGGTCCTGTTTCCATGGTCCTAAGTTCCACAGTTCAACCCTAACAACTCATTAGTTGTGTGTCTAAAATCTGCCATTATGATGTTAATTGACCGAGCTGTACACACAGCAGTAGGGTATGCAATCAAAGTCATGATAACATAACCATAACCAAACCTTCACCCTAACCTAAATAGCCCATGACTTATTACGTGAATACAGAACTGGGGAACTTATTTTCAGGTTCCCACTATGTGCTATATAGAGCTGGGGAACATGGGACCCTAAAACAGCACATATGTAGAACATGGGAACAGGAATGACTCCTGCTAGCTGTTTCAGGTCTTTATGCTCATTAAAGTAACCAGCTGCTGGCTGCAGCACATCTTCACAGAGTCATTACAGGTGTGACCCTCTGCCAGAAAGAAAGAAAACGTGTTTTTTGTTCAGTGAAAGTCTTCTTTCACCCCAAGCCCCTTTCCTGTCCTTCTAAACAAAGTACATCAGACGAAATCTAATTCAGCAAGTGAGTCGTTGATGGGCTGCTGCATCACTGTCACCGAGACAAAGAGAGTGACTTTGATTGCATACCATACTGCTGTGTGTACAGCTTGGGCAATTAAAATCATAATGGCAGATTTTAGACACACAACTAATGAGCTCAACTCCTCTGAGTGGAAATGCCATTAGAAGTCCTAATGGGTCTCATTCGCCGAGTAACAAAACAAATCCTCAGCTGTTAGATATGAGCTGCGTTGCTTCCCTGGCTAGAGATCCACACACAATGGCTTTTTGATTAACTGTGTTTGTTTACATGAAGACACAAAGAAGTTTCTCCCCTACTGAAGCCTGATACAATGTGATACGAAGGCTGGCTGTGAAAACACAAGAGCTCCTGATCTCCAATGAAGAATTTTTGAAAAGAGGAAAGAAGTGGGTTAGCGTGTTGCTGAAGTACTTTTTCACCTCCGTCCTCTTTACAACAGCTTCACCCAGACTCAACATCCACCGTACGTTCACGTTACACGATATCCAAATGTGTCTCTGGAGAAACGTTATGACAGCTTAGTTTCAACGTCGCTGAAAAAAAATTCCCCGTCTTCTGCTCCTCCCTTAAGCTCCCCTTCTCCTCAGCCATCCTCCACGGGGATGAGGATCATTGGAGGAGGACGGGGAGGAGGAGGGGGAGGAGGAGGAGGAGGAGGGGGGGCTCATCATCTGGTCCTGCCAGGATCTATTTCTGCTTTGGTGTGTCCTCCGAGATCTCTGCTCTGTGCCAGCGCTGATGATGATCCAGGCTCTACACCTCCACTCCCACCGGAGCACATCAATCACCTCCACTCCTCTCTCACACTCCCGGAGAGGGGGAGGATGTGAGGGGAGGGAGGAGGGAGGAGGCGGCGAGGCCTCCACTTCACTCATATAAATGAAGGGAATAAAAGAAAAAAGGAAATAAAGGAGGACTTGGAGGTGTGGTGGCTGCAGTTGTCACCTCTGCTCCTGTGATGTCTGAAAAGATCCCAGGAGGCACGTTATGACACATTTGTGGGGGATGACGTGTGCGTGCGTGCGTGTGCGTGTGCGTGTGTGCGTGCGTGCGTGTGTATTTCACCTAATCTCTCCCGAATTGGAACGGACACCTGAGGCGTGAAATAGATGCCTGTCCCAACAGAGGGCACCCAGAACTTCAAACACAATCCTTTCTAAAGGACTTTGAACAAAACGGAGTGAGTGCGAGTTCACTGAGAAACTAAATCCCTCCATCATGTTTAGGGACCAAACATCATTTCATGTTCCTGGAGTGGCATCGGTTCCAGGTTACAGAAGTGAGACTGGCTTCTGTTGCAGGGACCGATGAGACTCTGACACCAGCTGGTCTGGAAAATGATGCAGCTCATGTTGATGTTGTTGGACATCAGAAAATAGAAGGTGTTATTGAGTGAAAAAAAAAATCTCCTTTAAAGAGACAGTTGGTAGATGCAGAGCAGTTGTTTAATGCCAGCTGTAGAGTGACACATAGAGAGAAGGAGAAACAAAGTATCTGCCCACTGGATACAAAAAAAAAAAAAAAAAAAAGTTCTGACAGGAATATCTCACGAACACCTCGAGGGAATTTAATCATATTTGGCACAAAAAAAAAAACCCATTCAAATAGACTCAAGGAGTAGAGGAGGAGGAGCAGATTTTGGTGGTCAAAGGTCAACGTTACCTCACAAACGCTACTTTTAGCCGTGACTCCAGAAGTCCTACGCCGTGACAGCATTTCACGCAAATGTTTAACGGGATAAAAGACATGGCTTTTGATGTCTAAAAAGGTCACAGGTCGACTTCAGAGTGACGTCAAAATGTCCTGCAAACGCACTTCTCTGTCTATTATTCAACACCATAACTCAGCGACAGAAGGGAGACTGTGACCATGTTTGACATTTGATCAGTTCCTGAATTGATGACGCTGATCTTGGGTGTGATGACTGTGCAGATCTTCTGTTGGATTGAAGAGGTTTGTGAAGCATCCGCACTTTAGCAGTTTGAATTCTTTTCACCAACAGCAGGCTGCTGCCACGGCTACAGCTTTGTAGCGGCTGTTAGCCTGATCCATCGGGAGCTTTAATCAATGGGGACACATTCTTCATTTTTCTTTGAGGCATGGATCGCACAAGAAGTGTTTCACGACAAAGACCCGACGAACAGACACGGTCAGATGCTGAGCGACTCGCCTCACCACGAAACTGGAAAACTCTTCTCGCTCACGAGCGTCTCCGTGAGGATTCAGCTGCCTGGAGAAACACGAGATGGAATAAAACAAATCTGTCAAACTGTCACAGGTATTTTCTGTACGTACACAGGTAAACAATTCCCCAAAACACGGCAGCCTGTTGACAACAAAGGTAAAGATGCAAATATAAAGACGAGGGAAGTACAGCTGCTGAGCCTGAACAGTTTCCTTTCGTGTGAGAAACGTTTGCGGCAGTGTGTAAGCATGTTGAGAGGCAGACGGTGAGTGTGTGTGTGTGTGTGTGTGTGTGTGTGTGTGTGTGTGTGTGTGTATGGTATAGAGGCAAACAGAGATATAACCTTAGTTTATGAGTGCAGGCGGGCTGGCTGACAGTGTGTGTAAGTCAAGCGAGGCCGACCCACTCGGAGATCTACTGGCATGCATTAATCAAGCACCGGGGGCCTTTTTGTGTGTGTGCATGTGTGTGCGTGCGTGTGTGCGTGCGCGCGTAGAAACGCCTCGACACACCCTTGCAGGACTTTCTAACCAAAAGGGAGGTGGATGACCACAAGGTTATTGTAGCACCACGAGACGAGAGGCGCGCTCTGATTGGACGCCGCTGCGCTCAGATGTTTCTCCATAAACGTGCGCGAGCTGTGAGCCGCCACGACGACGGCTACAGAGATTTTGAAAAAAAAAAGCGCCGGAGAGCGGTTCATCTGGAGTCATTTCACAGCGTGAGTTATTACCGCAATAATATCCAGGAGTGCGTCCTTCAGGGTGATTATGGCTGTGACAGTGATGCAGGAGATGCGAGCTGCAGATGGGGATTACTGGCTGTTACTGCTGTTTTACAACTGAACAAAAAAAAAAAAAAGAAAGAAGAAAATTAATTGAGTTTTCCTTTATGGTAATTGTAAAACTAATTTTAAAGATTCATTGGTGTCTTTATAGTGTAAAGAAAGACCGCAAGAGGTTATAGCAAAAAAAAAACACATTTAAAAAAAAGAGAAGCATTTTATTGCAACAAAATGCTTATTTACAAGGAGAATACTTCTGTTGAAAAAGGCGCGGTACCTTTAGAAAAAAGGGGAGGAAGATGAACACATTTGGAATGATACATTTGCATTTCAGGTGTCGTAGCTTATTACAGGGCCGATAGAATTCCTACTCACAAGGCCATCTTACTTCTTAATACAGCTCAAGCAAACGCAGCTGTTATTCACGGGACAACAATATTCCTCATTTGTCTGGGCGAAGAAGCTACAGGTTTTTCAGCTCGAGTAAAAATACAAAAGTAAGAGGACGCGTGACTTTTACAAAGGGAAGAAATCTGTGCTCTTGATTCACATGAAAGACGACGCAGACGTAAAGCAAACAACAGAAGACTTTCCCGTCTCTTGAATAAAAAAAACTCCCAATGAGCCTTGAATGTCTGGCTCACTGCGATACCGACACCAATATTAAAGTTAGGGCAACTGGCATCACATTTATTATCATGTGGTTATAAAAATAAATAGAAGTTGAAGGAGAAATTGTGTTTCCATAAAAAAAAAAGAAAAGAAAAAGAAAACGGGCGAGCCCTGTGACGATCAGGGCCCTTGTTTTCAACTCGAGCCCACTTTCCAAAACTATTTCAGTGTATTTTTGATGAAGGAAAAATAAAGTCCATCTCCATCAGGTTTCAGTTACAGTAAAGAGCATCGTCCGTGTAACGACCCTCGTCTGTCAGATTAAAGTAAACAGCAGCACGTGTGAGCTCCTGTGGTTCCTCAGAGCCAGGGGTGCCAGGCAGGGTCCATGCGACACAGATTGTCCAGGCTGTTGGCTGCAGCCACCAGGGTGTTGACTTTACTCTCCCCCCCCTCGAACTGAGCCAGGTTGTGCAGGCGGGTCATGATGGCCGTCACGGCCTTCTGGACCAGCGAAACCAGCTGCTGGGAGTCCATGTTCTCCGGCTGGCCGGCCGGGGACAGCGGGATGGACGTGTCCTCCTGGGTCTTCTTGTGCCACGCGATGATCTCATCGCGGAGGACCGCCTTCAAGATGCCGTCCACCTGTCAGGCGCGGAGGAAATGAAGACGTCAGTTTCAAGAATCGAAGGTGGAAAAAACATGCAGGAAAGAGACGTTCGACGTTTTGTCTGCTGCCGCGTCGTCAGACGAACCGACCGATCAACTCACATTCACACCTACGGCCAACTTAGAATCACCAGTCAGCATAAGACGCAGGTGTTTGGACTGTTGGGAGGGAGCAGGAGCACCCGGACAAACCCCGCCGGCAGAGGGCGAACATACAAACGCCACAGAAATGACAAAACATACTTAATGTAACTTTATTTACTTCAGCAAAGTGGATTTTAACTGGTGGGTAAGTGACCTAAATGTGGGCCGTTTTGAGTGGATCACAGATGTGCGAGCTAATTATTATAATATTTTTTTTTATACTGATGTCTACAGAACTTCTGCTGCTGTGCTTTTATTTTGAAGGACATCCATTTCAATACCTCTTCAATCATCACGAGTTTAAAGTTGCTTGAAAAGCATGTGTGCCGGTAGTTGAGGAAAAGTCTGCCTTTGTATTTCATTGGGTTTTTAGCCTCGTTTAATTTCCTGTTTTTAACAGTGCACGACAGCATTTATTACTGCTCTATTATTGAGAAATAAATTTGAGTCGTGACTTAGTGACTGAGGAAAAATGTCGGTCCTGGAGTCGGACCGGTTGAGCGCCGCAGCTTCACTATTGATTTACTAATCTCCATGTTGAGAGTAAATAATCCCTCTTGACCTTGGAAACTCAATGTCCGTTTATTGGAGCTTTCAACCACATCTTGTGATCTTCCTCGGTGGAGGGAGATCGTTTTTGGCATCAAAGTGCATCTTTAAACAGAGAGTGTGTTTACGACTTCCCCCCATGAACCAAAGTTCCACACTCAGGTTACACAGGAAATGAGCAAACTTCATCCACTGAAGAAGGAGACACAACGTGGTTAAAAGCGCCAGAAAAAAAAAAACCGTGCAAGTAGACTTTGAGTCGGTGCTTTTTGCACTTAAATTGTCCAACCGTGCGCGGGACGTCTTTACATTTTATTTTGCATCGGGACGAATGATTTGTGTCTAAACATTTCACTGCACTGCAGTATAAACAAACTGCTGGTAGCAAACACGTTGTAGTTGTAACCACGAAGCCTGCGTGTGAACTTCTGTGTCAAAGTTAAGCTGTTAATACACCCAGAACGAGTCCGCCTCCTTGGCTCGCCTTCCTTAAACCCTGCGTTCAAATCGTCCCGTCGTGGGAATGACGGCAGTGAAACGGGATCGAACCTCAGTTTATAACAAGTCGCTGCCAATTTTAAACAAACACATAAAACAAAGCGGTTCGCTCCGATTGAGGGCGCGTCAATCACCCTCAGGGAGCTCTCGCTGTGTTGTTAGCAGCTCATTATGGTGACACAGAACTGAAGGACATAACCGTCCAAACCATGATGCGGCCACAACTCTGGCAATCATCACCTAAGTAGGTACACACGGCTCCCTAACCCCTACCTTCACTGTTTATATGGTTTCAGGCTTCACTATATTGGAGTGGATGATTGTTTCTTGTGTTTTATTGTGTTCCCGAAAAGACGTCCCGTCTCTTTGACCACGAGGAGCGCTGGACTCTTCCGCCTGGCTTGAACTAGTTCACACTGTTTATTTGCATCGCGCGTCCTCCACATCAGTGAGGCTGTAAGTAGGAGCCGGTCCTCTCCAGAGACACCACACGCCTGTCATTACCGCTCTGCATTTATTACGCAGCTTTGGCCTGCTGCTTTTTCCACTGCTTTGTTTTGAGCCGGGCCTCCGTGAGTTTGTCTAAGTTTAGGAGGCGAACGGCATCTGGAGGGCCGAGCGGGAGCTCCGACTAGACGACTGAACCTCACGTCTTACACACACTTCCACGAAAGATTTACCAAGACCCGCGTCCAAGACAAAAAAAAAATCACTGATTGTCACTACAGTCGCCCTGTTACATCTATGTCATGTGATCCAGTGCTGCCTTATTACAGAAATTCCAGTTTTTAACTTGTGTGTGCAGACCAGAATAAAGCCAGAACGATGAAAAAAGTTTTCCTATGAAAACAAAACAAAAGCAAACCCCGTGTTTCACACCCAGAGTGAACTATCTCAACAGTTAAGCCTATGATGCCAAGATATACGGAATCCCGTTATTCATATAGTATGTGTGTAGTATATTTTAAAAAACAAAAAAAAAACACAGTATCATCATGACTTTTAAGAAATGAGTATCTCTTGTGACCGAGCTACCTTAAAGTTGGGCTGTGCGAAGCATCGAGCCACGGCGATCATGGAGGCGGTGAGCGGGCCGGAGACGCCGATGGTGGTCAGGAACTCCGAGATGTTCGGCGTCAGGCGGAACGGGACGGGACGATTGGCATCCAGGTCGCCCGTGGCGTCGTTGATGTCGAAGCGGAAGTAGGAGACGTTCAGCTTTCCTGTGTCCTATAAAAACACACAGAGGGCAGAGTGAGGGACGTTTACAGGATCATTAAGAAGCACCTGCTCGTAAATTTTTTTTTAAAATAGTGAACATTTCTTTCTGAAACTAGAAAACAACTCTTCAGTACGGTAGGGGAGCTACAACACAAGTTCACACCAACAAAATGGCTGACATTATTGATCCTTGTGTCCCAGACGCAGCAACATGTCAAACTATGTGTAGCAAAGCGTCTATAATCCTCAATTCACTCCCACTGCCCCTCCCCTCGCCCTCCCCACTGACTTAAATATATACAGCCAAGTTTTCATTTTTTAAGCCTGCATTTATGTGCGAGAGGGCCGCTACACGAGCAGCCATTCCAGGGAAGATAAGCTGCCTCATATGAAAAAGTGAGTAGGTCTGACAGCTTTATAGCAGAGCATTTCATTCCAGCTCATGCGCGCTCTCCTCCTCGCTCTCGCCTCTCCCTCCCTCCCTCCCTCCCTCCTTCCCTCCCTCCCTCCCTCCACCTCATGTCATTTGCTCCTCCAGGCCCCAGCAGAGGGCCTAAAGGCAGTGGGCTGAGACACCAGCAACCCCCAGGAGGCTCAGATAAGGCTGCAGACAGTTGGCTGCGGAGGCAACGCTCAGAATGCTAAATCACCAGAGTGTAGTGGCCGGCGACGGCTTCATTTGGAAGCCGGCGTGAATGGGATGATGCAACATTAGCGTGTCACATGTGGTGACTCGGGGCTGTGAACTTGACTGTGAGAAATCACAGCTATTGGGTCAGTTTCATGACAAATGTCACAGAGGCGAGAGCGAGATAATCCTATAAGGAAAGTGGAAGAGCGCAGACCTCGGCTAAATATCTCCGCTGGAGGTTATTACTGACACGTTTCCATGTAGGTGTACAGTCAGTTGCATGACGTGTGTATTTCTCTTTCTGTACCTACATTTACATCCTACTTAAAAAAAAAATAAAAATAAAGAAGAAAAAAAGTTGTTTATTATTATCATTATTATTTATTTACTATTTCAGTTGTGGCAATGTTACAATTGTACCAATTCTCCCCTGTGAAGCCACCGATCAGCGAGCGCTCCATAACGACCGCTCGCTGTATTGAGTGTGAGCAGATATATGTGCATCCCAGAGGATTACTGGTACCTGTGAATGTGGTTCGTGACACGGAGCCATCGTATTTCTAGAATGGCATTTAGTTGGACAAATATCTCGCTATGTTAAAGTAACAATCCTAAAGATTTTCATTTAAATAAATGTCTGTTGAGTCTAGTGCCGAACACAATAGTGATTGAGCTTGTGGAACACCAATGAAACTACTTGCATCTGCAGCATTACGAATGAACAAGCTGGGAGTCCGTGGCGCCATTTCTGGGGAAAATCAAAAGCATCACCCAACAGCGGTTGTTTCACCAGAGAGGGTCAGGGGAGATAATCCAACGGACTTGATCTTCAACTGCTGACTAAGTGACGTCACACAGGCGACAAATCTGTGGGACGTGAAGTCTGAAAACACAGCTGCAATTACCACTTATCGCCATAGATGCCACCAAAGACAATCAAACATAGATCTTTCATATTGTAATTTTAGTAAAAGTAAAAAATAATTCCTGGATCCGTTCTAAAAACGTATTGGGTTCATCCTTGGCTCTTGCCACAGCCACCAAGTTTGATGAAAATCAGGCCGGTAGTTTTTATTTAATCCTCCTGATAAATAGACAAATAAAGTGCACAGAAAAACTTCCTTGGCGGACGTAATTAAACAGATTCTCAAGAGGTGATGAAGACAGATGTTGAAAGAATAACTTCTATGGGCCCTCTTTTCTTGGCGGTGCAACAATAAGAGCAAGCATCACTCTTGAAATTGGCTTTGCACATCTGTGGTCTTTTGGTGCCGAGCACAAAGCGCACAACGCAGCAGAAGAGAGGCACAAACAGGGAAGAGGTTCATTCAAATGTTGGTACTTCAGTAGAAAATGTGTTAGACGCTCCACTGAGAAAAGATGCCTCAACACGAGATCTGTTTCGATGTCAATCTGCTTCCACTTTGGTGATTTTATCAACAAATAAACCATTTTAATGAATCACTGCCCTCCATCACATCTGTCTGAACTGGCATAAAATAAAATCATGTTTATGAAGCAGCCATGTTGGTAAAGACCTAACTGCTCTGCACTCATTGTTATGGAGCCAACGCTTAACCCTACAACTGAATATAGTCCCGATGAAACACCACCAAGCTGTGCCTGTTTTCATTGACGTGTCGCAGCGGGAGCTCTGAGAGCCGACTCGCAGGAACACGAGGTCTCTGTTTAAGCGGGGTGAGGCACAACGCTCTGGCTCTGATGTCCTGTCCTTGCACTCTCTCTCTGTTTGTGTGTGTGTTTGTATGTGCGTACGCTCTCCGCACCGTAATCCTCCTGTGTCTAATGGGATCTGTGGAGTGGAACAGGCAGAGAGGGGGCTTAATACCAGCGCTTAGCTGCCCGGAGGAACGCCTGTCAGCAAAGGCCGATTAGGATCAGAGGGGAGGGGTGGCCAACTGACACAATCATCTTTAATAATGACTTTGAGAATGCCGTCTGCAGACCCCGAGAGGCAGACGGGTGCGTGTGTGTGTGTGTGTGTGTGTGTGTGTGTGTGTGTGTGTGTGTGTGTGTGTGTGTGTGTGTGTGTGTGTGTGTGTGTGTGTGTGTGTGTGTGTGTGTGTGCGTGTGGACTGAGAGGCAGACGCACGTACACACAACACGGCCTCTTCAAATTGAAACGTCTTTGATAGCCGAGCAGCGGGACTAAATATAACGCTCTGTCAAAACAGCCTTTGTATTGACGGCGGCTGGCTGACTGATAGGCCTAGCGTGAATGTCACGGGGGAAAATGAGAATTCACACAGGCTGATATGGAGAGAGTAATGGTGATCTCTTAATGCATCTATGAACGTGTATATCTATTGAATTAGCCCCCGTCAAATGGATCCCATTTGCCCTTGACAGGAAGTCCAATGTACAGTGTACAGTGTACAGTGTGTGTGTGTGTGTGTGTATGTGTGCGCGCGCGTCTCCTACCTGTGCTATCTGCAGCATCTCCGGGTTGAGCCTGTTGAGGTGGAGCATGAACTCAGCCAGACCGATGAGGGCCAGCTGGATGGTGAACATCTTGCGGAAGGTCCAGTAGTCGGTGGCGTTGGGGAACGTGTGGAGAGCCCACTCCTTCAGCATGCTGCGGGGAACCATGTTGCCCTGCACCTCTTTCAGGATGTCCCTCAGGACCTGCATGGAGAGCGCGGAGAGGGGGGGAGGGGGGTCAGGTGGTGCTCACATTCAGGCTTTAGTCAACACACTGAACCGCCACTTTTTTTTCTGCAGTGTCAGCTGTTTAATCTGACTCTATATCCACAGTTCATCACCTGTGGGTGGATTTTGCTATTCCAAAACCTGAGAGCAGATCCTTTTCGAGCTTTCTAAGATATCAACAGTAAATGTTTTGGGATATCAGAATAAGTCAAAAGGCTCTCTATTAAACAATCTTAAAAAAAAAGACGAGGCTGAGAATATTTTAAAAGAGACTTCATAGCAGTCAGAAAAAACATTAGAATAAGACAACAGGATTGACCTAATTTTTCACTTGTGATTGACAGTTCCCAGGAACAGACACTATAATTGTACAGTTTATGAATATGAAGCGAACCGAGTGACAACGCAGCTAGTAGTGCATTCAGCCAATCAGGTGCAGGAAGGATTCATGCTAATGTTTTTAATGAAGAACAGCACATCTATTATTTTGGCAATTAGCTGATGTAATAACTTCTAAAATCAATTTCCACTTTTCAATCCTCTTTATCACTTTTGAGAGCAACTCGTGGTTGACGAGTAAAAACTTCATCTCCAAAATTGTGGATTTTTTTATTTTATAAATTAAGCTTTAATGGCTCATTAGGAGAAGACAAATAGTCCTATTTCTTACACTTCATAAATCATTAACTATTAACTAAAAAAATCTGAAAAGTTGTTATAATCCGTCTACTCTGTTATGTGATCGTCTTCATACCTGGTGGCTGGCCTGTGTGCCTCTGGCCTGCACAGTGGCCAGACGATCGTAATATCTGGAGATGGGGTTGTCGTGCTCGATGCCCTTCTTGGCACAGCGCTGTTTGTAGATTTCCACCAGTGACAGAGATGAAGGGTTGTCCTCGACCAGCCGCATCTGAGGCGACACTGCCACCACTCGGGGCACTGGAGAGACGGAGGGAGGAGGGAGAGGAGGGAGAGGACGAAAAGGAGGAAGGAGGCGAGGGGGAGAGAGGAGGAAGGAAATAAAATTGCATGAAGCACGAGAGGGGGGAAAAAAAAAAGAAGAAGAAGAGTGGTGGGAGAACAACCGCATCAGTGACATGGAGAGCGTAAACATTTGGCTGCACTTGCTAGCGAACAAACTGTTTTACCACAGTGTAAACCACAGATCTAAATCTACAACTAAAATACTCCAGGGTTGGGAAAGAGCTGCACCAAAGGCATGCCGTCAATCAACACCAAGCAGGGTCACGGAAGGTAAAAGGCTGCGTGTGGGTCATTCAGTGAAAGCAGTCTAAACATTTACATACACCGGCACCCCAAATCAAATCAATAGCAGCCACTCCAGATGGAAGGGACTGTTGAATTCCCCATCTCGATTTCCCCTTAAACAAACCATCAAGTGTATAAATGAGCAAACATCTGGGTGGAGATAAACCATGAGGGGATGACGAGACTGGAAACAGCGCTCGAAAGCGAATTGAAATCGTTTCTGTGATATAACAGTATGTTTCTGGACAAACGAGTGTATAAAAAAAAAAATAAGGCGTTCCTTCTTTCCTGTCTTGTTCTTTTCATAATCCTTACAAAATGTCTGATATATTTCTGAACCTCGTGCGGAGAAGCCACATCCTGGTCATACCGGTGAAGAAGAGGTGCCTCTTGGTGGTCTCCTTCCTCTTCTCCAGACAGGGGTTGAGGAGGCGGAGCAGCTGGAGAACCCTCTCCTCTCGACGCGACTCAGTCAGGCAGGCGTCGTTCATCACCAGGTAGGGGTAGATCTTTCCGTTGTGGCCGCGGATGTAGAGACGACGGGCTGCCGTGTTGTGTTTCTGAACAATTTCCACTCTGGGCATGAACCTGGAGATGAGAAAAAGAAACAAGGTAGTAAACAACTTGGGAGGCAGGATGGGTGGAGAGAATTCTCCTCGGCGACTCCAAACCGAAGTATCTACAATGACTGGCACCGAATCGAGCTGTCCGTGAGCAGAAGAGATGCTTACCTGGCAATCTTGATGTAGTAGTGTGTCGGTTTGGGCATTAGGAATTCGCCAGGGATCTCCACTTCGGCTGTTTGTGCAGAGAAATTGCTCAGGAAGCGACACTTCTCCTCAATGAGGAAGAACTTGGGCAGCTGTTTGGTCTTGGCCTCCAGGATCTTGATCCACTTCTTCAGCTTGGAGATCAGATTGTGAAGCTTCATGGAGCCCGGCACGCTGAAGTCAAAGTCTGGTAGGGGAGAAGGAGAGAAGTTGTTCTTATCAGAACTGGCTTTTACATTTGCTTATAACTCTACTGCCACCATTGTTGGAAATAGTTAAAAGTCCCCCCCCCCCACTGGTCACTGACTGATCCTCTCTTCAGAGTGGCTGAACAGGGTTTCCAGACTATTATCACAGTGAAAACTGAAGCTGTGAGCAATAAGTGGGCGGAGCCACGGTAACAGACCGGTGTGATATTAAACATTTACCGAATGAAAGAGAAAGGAAAACATACGTACAAAACCAAATACAGGCTTTGAATGTGATCAGATAAAGTCTAGATGGGGGAGTGAGTGTGTTACACCCGTCATTCATAATCAACTATCCTCAACAGAACAAGATAGTGGACAGCTCAAACGTGTTATAAATGTTACGCATACAAATTAATTTCCAAATAAACTTTTGAATAAAATACTATTACTGGCTGAAACAAATACAAGCAGCATCCACACCCATGACGATACTCAAACTACAGTCGCATATAACCAGAACAATAGAAAGAATCAATGAAAATAAAGTTTGAAAGCTTATCGGTCAAATGATGTTTCAGTGTGAATGTTGCAGCGCTTGTTTGAAACGACAGACTGTGAAGATGAATTCCAGTGAGATGTGTGAATTTACTTCACTGTTATTTATCCAATAACGTGGAATAAAACCCTCGTTTTCCCCCAGTGACGGCCTTCAGGTTGGTGGTGGTGACACAAATTTATGTGTGGAAAAAGTCCACTCTACATATTGTGTTGCACTCTTGGCCGCTCCACTCCAGCAGCGTGGTACAGTGCCTTGCTTAAGGGAACTTCCCAGATAAGTTATTCATGGGACGGCTGGCAGCACAAAGAATTGTTTGCTCTATCGACTTAAAAACTCCCCGGCGGAGGCCCGGAGCTGATTAAATTAGAGCTATAAAAATGAGAGTCTTAAAGTATTAAATTCTTGTTTCAAGTCACAACTCATATTGCACATAACATATTGTGATGAGCTGCGGCAATAACAACGGAAGGAGGGGAAGTGAGGCAGGCAGGTTTTCCATTTTAGAATAAGTCCCTCAGGACATTTCTGTAACATGAATGCGCGCGCACACACACACACACACACACACACACACACACACACACACACACACACACACACACACACACACACGCACGCACGCACACGCACACGGAAGTACCTCTCCTATTTCAGTAGACCCTGTTGTGCCGACTGTTATAATGAATCCATGAAACTGCGAGGCCTTGCCATTTCAAACCTGTTCAATCTCTCCCAGAGTGAGACCTCCTAATACTTTAAATAAGCCCTTTAAAACATCCAATGTTCTTTTCCGAGTGGCCTTATTTCGCCATCCGTCTGCCTGCAATTCCCTGCCTCGATAGCGGAGGGAAAATTGAAACGGTCCTGAGAAATTGCAGCACGACAACAATTCAGCACCATAAAAGTGTATAATGCCTACTAATAGAAAAAGTGAGACATGCTCCACTCTTTCGCAGCCATGAGGCAATATAAGTAATAGTAGTTCATCTCTATCAGGTGTGAATCATTTTACCTGGTTAAATCTGGGGACTGCCGAGTGTGAGACACAAACATTTTGTTAACAACTCCTGATGAAAGTATTCCAACATGCTGTCAAACATGATCTGAAACAACAAGTCACCAATATTTCATCTTGTTATGCGGTCTAACTAAACTTATAGATATAGTCTATAAATGTATTTATATGCTTTAATGTTTAAGACCATTTTTCAAAATTAGACAAAAATAAATAAATGTGGCATTGTGTGAACAAATTATGTCGCATCCGTTCAACCTTTGGTCAGTTAGTGGAACTTAAAAAACAAAAAAAGACAAACTGCTACTTAAACTTTAGTAAACTGGCCATTTTTTGGGTTTATGGATTGGTCTGCTAATATTAATGCAAACTCTGTTAAAATGTACAACTTCAAAGGACAAGATTACAAACTGGAACAGAGCTGTTAATATTACAATTAATCTTGTAATAGCACACTGTGTGTGTTTGAAGACTAAAGTGCCGACCGCTGCGCAGAGAAACTACAGGAGAACAACACAGCCAGTGAGAGAGTTATTTTCTGCTCCTCTGAACTCCTCTTTGACCCCTACTCGGGGTGGAATAGGATGCTGAAAGGCAGCGTGCAGTGTGAAGAGTAGCCAGGCTGCTCTCTGACCTGTGTGTAGAAAGCAGGGCTGCTACTCTGCCCTACCTGGTCTGCACGACAGACCACAGCAGAGGATCTGCACTGCTGCACCAAATTATGGCTCCAGCGTCGGGAGGTGGGCCACCTCTGTATATAGAACCATCATTCCCTCATGTACTGGCCTGGCCCCGTGTGCTACTGTACTGTATGTATGCATGTGGTGGAGTCTATTCCAAATATTATGGCTGGTTGGTGAGCTGAAGTTGTGTTCCAGAGGTCACTGCAGCAGTATAGATGGAGGTTGTGGGATTTCTGGCCATAAAAGTTCACATTTAAAGCTTCTGACTTCAGACTAGCTGAGGATACGTAGGTGCTAAGCCAAATTGCTACACAGACTTATTCTGAGTTACATTTAAATATGTTAATGTAATTGTAGCATGTCAAATGGCTATACAATAGGCACAGAATAGAAAGCCAGGAAACGTGTAAATTTTTTCATGAAAAGCTCTTCCGACAAAAGTCTCTGGAACAGATCCACTGCTAAAACAGTAACTCATGCAAATAGCATTCTCCGTAATTGGATTTGAATGCCTCCCTGCTGCCAAATGTTATATGTGCACACATAAACCCATATTTTCCGGCCCACAAACCCTGTGAAAGCGAGTGAGCCACTAGCGTGGTGCGAGGAATGGGAGCTTGGCTGCTCTGCAGCTCTGTAAACCCTGTTTGTTCCGCTCTGGAAGCCTTGTGTGGTTTCAGTCTCTGTCGGCCCTGCTCCTGCGTCGCCGTGCGGACAGCTGCGTGGCGATGGTCGGCAGGCACCCTGCTAGGCAGAAGCCCCGGTGACTCCTGGCTGCGTGAGCACAGCTGGCACCTCAACATCTGGTGAGATTCATAAGCACAGCGCTCACTCCGAGCCTCGCTCACTCGTTTGTTCTGTTCATTCAGTCAGTCCGTATGCACTTTTAAAAGCTTTGGTGCGCTAACGTCATCACACCTGTCGCCATGTTTCCTCTTTCTTTGTTTTCTATATATTGTATTCGGTTTTTCCTCACTTCTTCTCTTCCATCTCTTTCGCTCAAAGTGATTACAACTTTCCTCTCTCAAAGTTGGCTGACAATTCTTCCCTGCCTGCTTTTCATTCACTTGTCTCCTCCTCCTCTATGTCTCAGGGCCAAACACATTAGCCCTGCTGGCTGCTCTCAGGACCAGTGAGAGGATATCAGCACATGCGAAACTGAGTAGCAGAGTGGAGCGGCGAAAGAAGAGGGAGGAGTAGTGTGGAAATGCGGAAAAAAAAAACCCAACCTGAGAGACCAGACTGTTTACTGTGAGCGTAATTCAATGAACATGTATGTGGAGTCGGTCTGTAGAATTGAGGCGGAGTCAGCAAAAAAGGTTTTTTTGAAGACTGGGAGCTGCAGACGCTCCTTGTTAAAGTCGGGTCCGCTGAACTGTGGTTCAACTCCCTTATGTAATGTAGAAAAACAGACACGTGGCTTCCAAAAACAGGGGAATGATTGTTTTGAGAAAAATGTCTCAGAGGGGGCCTTGGCTTCCCTAAAACTGCACCTGTCCTGTTGGATTCCACAGCTCGCACATGAATCTGAACATGCGGGCCAAAATGACTGCAGGCTTCATCGCTGCTTTACAAGCAGACATATGAATATCACAGATTTTGGTGCTTTGAAGTGTGTTAATCCAAAACTGGGGTTAGATCAGAGAACTGCCTGTCGATGCAGAGTGTCCTCCAACGCCTGATCTGCGATGTCACATCAGCATGCGACACCTCTGAGAAAAGATTAGGAACGTAGAGAGATTCCTCTGAGGTTTCAGGATTTAAAAAAGGTACGCGACTTAAGATACCAGCTACATGCAACTCACACTGTCAATGGGTCATTTCAATTATGGCTCGATATCTGGAGGTTCACCGTTGAGTGAAATAAAATCCAGTGAATGTTTCTAACAACAGACCATTAACTAAACCCTCTGCTAGAGAAATTCAGCAGACGTTGTTTTCGTTACTCTTGTATCATCCTACCTGGAAGACCCACACAGACAAGAGCTATTTATGTTGGTAATTGACTCCCAATTATTTTCTCCAACAAATGATTTTCTCTGTAATGAGAACAAAATAGCTACTCTGTTATTCTTATAGGCCCCTATAAAGCAGGAAAAAGGTATCGAGTGTCTTATCCCTGAAGCAGACTCTTGAATTCACCTGTTTTTTTTTTGAACAGGGAAGAGAATCCAGTTTATACAAATAATGATACAACACTTAACTGGTGGCTGGTGGTACTTTGTCAAACTTAGGTTACAAAACAAGTACATTTCAGTAAAATTCCCCAGCTACCTAACGTGGCTCCGCCCGACTGTTGCTCACAGCTTCAGTCTTCCCTGTGATCATAGACCGGAAAACATGTTCCCATGACCAATCAGCGACCAGTGCGAGTGGCTAAGTGCGATGACGTTGAAGTTAAGTGTTTGTTTTGAGACGTAGTTCCTGAAAGGCGCTTGTAGAGCAGGATGAAGCGATGATGTAGCAATGCAAGCAAATATTGAGGAAATGAAGCCAGCGCAAGAACAATGCCTAAAAAAAAAAATGCTGCAGCGGACATTTAACAACACTCCACTGACATTGGGTGAGGGTCTCTGTTATTTATAGCTTTGGGAGTTTCGTCGCTCTGATAGTTTCGTAATTAACCCAAGGTTTACGCACATTAGGATGCACCGACTTGAAACAATCTCAAACGGAGCTTGGCCAGACCCACATATTCATGCAGGGAATTTGGGTCTGGTATATAGACTGTATATAAAAGTGGACGCAGCTTCTGGGTCTGAAAAGTGAGCCCAATGTGGAAGTGCCTTAAACTGCAATACTACCAATGGCCACTAGGGGCCGGCTCCAAAAAGGCTCCAGCTCCATGAACTCCCATTCAACTTCTCTCATGAAAAACAAAGTCAATACATTTTTGCATAATGTCATAATGGTATCATTCGCTGAAGTCACTCCTCGTTTCTTTTCAAAAAGCTGTATGTTTGGTGGCGCGCTAACTAGACATCATTGTTTTATAGTTTCAACAGAGCGAGGACGAAAATAACAAAAACAGTCTTCTGCTTTACTTCATCAAACATGGACGGGTTGTTGAGATCATCACGGCAGAGCAGCACCAGCTCAGATTAGAACTGCCGCTGACTTGTGTATAATCAAAACCAGTGTGGGCGTTTGCACACAATGTGTAATGAAGACACAGACAGACACACAGACAAACATCTATTTCTGACCCGTCACCAGCCCCGATCCCTCCCTAAAATCCAATCATCTTGCAGGAAACCTTAATTACATTGTAGAACGGCAGAGCTCCAGCTGCTCCGGGCGACAGCACAGGCTGCTCTGAGCAGCACTGATACGAGTAAAGTGCCTGTGCAGATATGACATAACCAGTTAAATATATTGCAACAAAGCACAGCGTGACTCATGATGTAAACTAATATCGACACACGGTGGCACAAATACTGCTTTTGTTTGCTGAAAGGTGGCTGATGTCAGGTGAAGTCTTTAGGGAGAGGAGCGATGAGGTGTTGCTGGTTTCTCGACCTGGACAATTGTCGCACCTTTTCATACTCACAAAACAACTATTCTGGTTGCCTGAAAACATAGGCTTCACTTACTTTGTCTCTTCCAATTCCCAAGTGTTATGATGAAGTTGGAAGATGGTAAACAAGTGATACTGAAATTGAACATGGCTGAAAGGCATGAAAGTAAAGTGAGCAAACAACAAAAGTTCAAAAAAGTAAACACAGAGGAACAACCCCAACGTGAAAGAACTCGTCGATGCTCGTCTTTCTGTCCCGTGAGCTTCTACATCTACACATTCAGAGTTTAAAAGCCGACCAACCTGTTGTGAACTGTCCCTTCATCTTCTGGAAAACGGGGTCCTGGGCTGTGGCCTGGGCTCGGCGAGCCAGAGACTCAGAGGCAGCACTGGAGAACATGGTGGAAACATTGGAGACGTTCTCCAAGCCGACGCCGAAGGTGCTAACCAGCTTCTTGACGAAATTGAGCGTGTGTGGTGTGATCTTGGCATCAGATACTGCACCGCTCTTCTCAAAGGCCACTGAGTAGCATTTAGCAAGGCCCTGCTGGAGCTGCCTTAAGACCTGCAGAGAGAGAGAGACAGAGGCAAATAGAGGAGGGAAAAAAAAATACTATAATTAGATTACTACTGTTTACAGATACTCCAATCTGAGTTAATTTGAAAGTATCTGTGGAGTTTAATCTCTGTCAGAGGCGCCTACGATCCCTCAAGGAAACGAGTTGCACCAACGTGAAGTTATACAGTGACCACAACAAAGGAGAGGAGAAAGGTGATGACGATGTTGAATACCTTTGGCCCTGCTTGCCCAGTGGAATGAAGCAGAGAGCCTGCAGCTGCTGCCGAGTCCCCCGAATCATCAGGTAATCTCTCTCTCTCTCACACCAACAAACTTCCAGCCCTAAATCCCTGCCCCGTCCTGCACGCTCATCGCAGCCATCCATCACTTGTCTCTGTCTTCTCTCCTCCTACTGCATCTCCTTCTCCCAGACTTCACCCTCCCCCCCTCTCCCCACCTCCACCACACCATGCACGGCTAAAACAATTTGCAGCAAGTTCAGTTTGGATGATTGTGCCAGGCCTACCTCCTGGTCTGACAACTAGTTCGCTAGGTAGAAAAAATACTGCTGTCTGAATGTGTGATTTAAGTCGACGTGGGCTCCAACTAAAGGGATTTGAGAAAATACCAGCCGAGATGTAACGAAATTAAGAGAAATCTACTGTCTGGGAATTTACACGAGGCTTCTGGTAATTCCGTCTTCAATATAATCTGCCATTAACCTGGCAGCCAGGTCTGTCATCTCTGTTTCAAGACATTTGATGTCTTGTCTTCACTGTGCTGTACAAATAAAAGCAAAAATGTCCCACAAATATTCTTAAGAAAAGAAAAAAAACGGCCATCATCTGTTTGAGAAAGTTGCATGACACACATATGCACAAGATGTTCACTCCAACTTGCTTTCACACGTGAACATTTTCACCGCCAGCTGTATTGTTTTATCACCGTCTGAACCACTTAAAACACACACGCCGCAACAGATTCAGACACAGACACACACACACACACACACACACCGCAACAGATTCAGACAGACACACACACACACACGCCGCAACAGATTCAGACACAGACACACACACACACACACCGCAACAGATTCACACACACACACACACACACACACACACACACACACACACACACACACACACACACACACACACACACACACACACACGCACACACACACGCACACACACGCACACACACACGCAGCACCTTTATTCTTCTCACCTCTTCATGCCAGTTCTCTCTGAACCACACCATCTGGTCCACAATGCCCTCCAGGGAGGAGAGCAGGGTGGGGTGGAGCTCCCGCTGCATGTGCATGATCCGGCTGCAGCGCCACATTGGAGCAGTGGCCCGGATGGGCCCCGGGTCGGAGGACCCCGAGTGAGGCTGGGCCCCCACCGAACTGGGCTGCTGCTGACCGGATGAGTCTGCGGGGAGACGAGCGGAGGACAGGGTGAGGGGGGGGAAAAATGACAGGAGAAGAAAACAGTAGGCAGAAAGGAGGAACACAAACACAAGCAAAGGCAAATTTGACATTGTATGTTCTTCAGAACAATTTCTGCTTCAAGACAAACAGTCCACAGTAACACTGGGGGAAAATATACGTC
This sequence comes from Embiotoca jacksoni, assembly GCF_022577435.1. NCBI lineage: Eukaryota > Metazoa > Chordata > Actinopteri > Embiotocidae > Embiotoca > Embiotoca jacksoni. The sequence continues at coordinate 6,412,438 of NW_027185341.1, read as the reverse complement.
ACAGGGCATATTTCATAAGCTATAGACACATTTTCTGCACCTACACATACTTTTAAATGGTATAACTCAGCATGATAGCAGGAGGAAGAAAAAGCTTTTTAATGTCCAAAGTGTGGTAAAGAATCAACACACTACGGCCAGCCATGTTTACTTACCACTTTTGTAGCGCTCCCTCTGCTCGATCTTGAGAGTCAGGTAAAGGGTGCGGATCGGGAAGTAGACGGCCTGGGGGTACACTCGTCCCACCTAGCAGATAAAAGAGGGTCAGAGATTACATTTCAAAGACTCCCCCTGAGGGGGGGAGAGAGAGAGAGAGAGAGAGAGAGAGAGAGAGAGAGAGAGAGAGAGAGAGAGAGAGAGAGAGAGAGAGAGAGAGAGAGGGAAGCGATGGAGACACGTGTGTCAGTGAGAGATCATACTGATACAGCCAAAGACCTCTGCTGTAACAGAGGGAGTGTTTGAAGCTTTGAGTCAGGGGAGTTAGGGGGAAATTTAAAAACACGTCATGGCTGAATTACAAAACTGGATGTGACTGATGATGAAATTGACTTCAAGACTTCAAGAAAAGTCCCTGACAACACTGGAAGGCTTCATGGTTGAAGTCGGGACATAAGAGGTTTTCAAGTTTTAAACACACAACAAATTCACCTCAAACTTGGCGGAGTAGGATTCCTTTGATTAAGTAAGGCACCAGGTGAGTTCAGCGTCTGCCTTTAGCGTACAAGTTATATATCTCTCAGGTCACAGGTCAGCCACAGAGCCTGAAGAGCGGCACCCGAGCGAGACCATTTTTTGAAAATAAAAATTCAGTGTGGCATTGAACTGAAAATCAATGTTTAAATAATAAAAAAAAAAAAAAGTCAGCAAGCTCCCACATCAGGACACTAGGTATATATCTTTCTTGCTATTTCTATCTATAAGGATCTGAATGGCTGTTTGGGAGCCAAATATAGTTGCATACACAGTTCACTTGAAAATGTGACGGCATATGCAGGTCAGTTTTCTATCAAAGAATGATGCACTAACCAACAGACTAAATTAGTAAAGACAAATTCCCACCTGTGGGTTTCTTTCATTCATCATCCATCCATTTGGTCCTGAAAGCTCATATGGCAATATGGAAAATGTTTGATGAGATGCACTGTTTAAGTCCTTAATAGAGCTCTCCCCAAATACAAGTTTTGTCAGAGATGCTATATGTAACTTGAAAAAAAAAATGTGTTCGCGGTCTAGTCTGCTCTTTCGGGAAGGCGGCTTTGATTTTGCTGTTAACACTGTCGCTAACAGGCGGCTCGGTTTGAGCGAGCACTTGTTAAATACATGTTTTAAAAGCTCATCTAATATGATTTTGTATTTACTCTGTAAAGTAGCACAGTGTTAACAGTGCTGCTTATAAAATTCTGTCAGCTCTGGAAATAATGAAATTATAGTCATAAACATGCAACAACGAGCCAACTAATGGCTTGAACCAACAGCCATCAGTAGACTAGGAGAATATTTTGGGGGGAGGATGGGGAAGCCTTACTCCTTTAATTCTTGAGTATGCAGTAAAAGCTCAGACCAAATATCCAAACACCTTTTTCTGTGTAGCTACTTGTCACTAAATGACATTGGAATACATAAGAGGGCAACCACCATGACACATCACGCACAGACACAGTGAAGGAATCTCCCCTTAGGATGATGGAGGTCAAATCTGATATATTTGCGTGTGTGACGCATCATGGCGACTGTACAAAGTGAGTCCCTCAAGGCAGAACATGAGCTGTCAAAAAGCTCCCTAAAACGAGAGCAAAGAGATCTGTCGTTACTAAAAAACGACGAGCCAAGCTAAAATAAGCCTGGTGGTATTTTATTTTTTTAATAATTGAAAATATGACCATTTGGAGGTTTGTCTTTAATGTATGGGAGTATCTGAGCACTCAGGTTCCTCCTTGTCATGTATACCTCTTAGTTGCAGTGATGTAAAATATTAAAAATGGACTAAAAGTACATAAATAATAACCAGATTGAAAAAAAAAAAAAAAAAAATTCTGAATGTGGACGACACATTGAGCCTGGTTTTATGCTCACTGGATTTTGGTACAGTAAAGGGCCAAACATTGAGGTTCTTTCAGGTCTCAGAGCCCAATTTCATAGGCTGCGATTACAAAGCTACTCGATCCCTTCTAGACCCTCTATACGTCTGCAGGGCCGGCCGGGATAACGCCACCTCTCAACAACAAAACTGAGCTCAAATGTGATTAAAGGTGGGTCGAGGATGGATGGTGTTGGAGGGGGCCACGGGGGTGAACACAGAGGAAGAAATAGAAGAAGTCTCTTTTTTTTTTTTTTTTTTTTGCCACACATTAGCCTCGAGCTAAATGGATTTTGGGAACCTCTAAGCTTTCTCTGGCTTGATTCAAAATTCCTCTGACATCGAGGCCCAGGTCCTTCAGAGGTATTCTCCGACTGTACAAATCAAGATTACACAAAAGCTAGCTCAGGCCGAGAACAGCTAAGAGGAACAGACAGCAGTTCTCTTTGGACTACGAAAAGGAACTGCTCAAGATCTCAGCAGGTCTTTCTCAAGAGACTCAGCTCCCTAAAAGGTATGTAGCTCACAACTCTAAGTTATCAGTCAGTCAGCGGCGGTGTGCTGTAAAAGCAGCACCGAGGCAGGGGAGAGAGAGATAGGATTAACTAGCTGGTCTAAACCCGGGCAGCCTGGACACAATACAAAAGGTGAGAAGGAAAAACTATTATTTAACTGAACTGCAGCTAGGAAAACACTTCCAGGCACCTCCAGCAAAAAGCTTTAACTGCTCTTTTGTGGCTAACATGCACCCATCTCTAAAATACTTCCAGCACAAAAAGACACAGAAAAAAAAAATCGAAATAAGTTGGGTCACCCTTGTCCTCAAGCAAACACAAATAGACACCTGCACTCACTGAACATATACTGTATTCAGAAATTGTTCACACACTTTCTTTTCTATGTCTAATAATTCTCAGTTTTTTGTACAGCAAATGTGTAATTTTCATGATTCTATTTCACAGTGATTAGAACCAAGAGAAGAGAGGATCATTTGAAAATGAAAAATGCACTATGGAGACGAGAAGTGAGGAGAAGTCTGGAGTAAGTGGAAGAGGGAGTTTTAAGTGGAAGCTAACAGCTGCATTAAAGATGAAAGAGGAAGGAAGGCAGAGAGGAAGAGGAGGAACCACAGATCACCACGCTAATGGGGAGATAAGAAAAGTCATATTTTGGCAAAGCCAAGGTGGGCTGGAGGGGGGGGGGGCGCACGGTAGACAAGGCGCAGGCAGCGAGGGAAGGTGGGAAGAGGTGCTGAGGTTCTCTGCTAACTTCTGATTCATCTTCCCCGCCTGCCCACAGGCGCTCTCCTCCTCACCTTCATCAATATTTCAACATACGTTTTTTAAACATCCCGCCGCCGCAGAGAAACTCTAAATAATTCAAGCGGGCGAGAGAGATAAAGAATGCCGTGCATTGAAATGTGTTTTTTTGTTCTTCACATAAAAAAAGGCAGTGAACCTTTTACCCTTCACTTGTTCGAGGATGACAAGTCAGACCAAAGGAACGACTGGATCTTTGTAGAAGGAAAATCTGTATAGTCTCAATCCATAAATGTGCAAACAGCAAGTATTTGTGAAACTGTAATCAAGAGGCAACAACTTTAAACCTCATTTCGACCATGTGTGGAGCTCTAATGCACTTTACATAGATTAAAAACACCTGCTTCGAGTAACACATTATATAAAAATCCAGCACAAAAAACAAATGTTTCTACTGCTCTGCTCATATTTAACAGCTAACTCACATTAAGCGACCTTCTTAATGAATTTAACAGTCAGATGTTTCCTCTTTCTCTGCATGATAAAAAAGAAAAAGGATTCTCATGATTCAACCACATCTGTCTTGTACACTTCAAGTTTAAAACCTTCCCTCTCTTCCGTTTATCCTCCTTCCCACTTTCTCTCATATCCTCTATACAATACTCCGGGTCTGCTGAGAGGACGGCTGTTTGTTATAGCACACTACTCTTTGAAGATCACCCTCTTCAAATTGTGCGGAAATAATACTCCATTAAGCAAAGCAAATTAGTCCTCGGTTTAATTACGAGCTCTGTTCCCGCAGTGCGGATGCGTACAATATTAACTTTATAATCATTTCTTGAACAAATAATTTAAAAACCAATTCACCGGGGACTGGTGAAAGCCAATAAATTGCTGTAAAAAGGGACAGTGAAGGAATCTCAATGCTTAATTTGGTAAATAGAAAGCAGGGGAGAGACCACTTTGGCGTGAATGCAGTTAATTTATCTTGATTAGAAAGACGTGCATGAGCACTAATGCTAACACACCGGCCAGATGTGGTGCCCCAAAACGCATGAAAGAAGCCAACGGGAAATATGATTGATGGCTGTAGCAGACATCCAGATATGAAACTGAATATGATGTGAAGATTGTCGGACAGAGCTGTTTGATAAATGATTTCATGAATATGGAGTTCAAAGCCGACCACGAGGATTTTGGCTTCAGCACAAATGTAGATTTGGCTTTGGGAGTTTTGTAAATCCCTCACCTGGCTGATGAGGTTGAGCAGAGGTTTGCCTTCTGACCCAACCAGGCAGGTCAGGAGCTGTGGTATCCATGCCAACCACTGGATGGGCGGGACTCCAATACAGTACTTGTCCACGGCGTCGGCCAGAGTGTTCTTGTCATCGAAGCTGAGCAGCCAGAGCACCTGCGGATGAAAAGCAACACACACACACACACACACACACACACACACACACACACACACACACACACACGTGAGACAGGAGGAAGATGAAGACAGGTGGAGACGAAAATAAGAACAGAAGGCAGAAACAAACACATTAAATGGACCGCTTGTCACATTAAAATACTTCATACGTTTCACAATAATGTAACTGCTGTAAGATAGAGAGTAGTGAGGGGTAAGGTCTCTGTCATTAATCAGACCATTGCTGCTTCCCTGGCTCTGTTCACAGGAGGGGGGCTGTAGAGAAATACAGGAGTACATCTTGGCAATGCTTACTTTGATCAAAGCTGAGCCAACGTGGAGGTGATCTCTCCTCCCCTGGTGCGCTTGTGTGTGCATCTACATTATGATGAAGACATTAACCCTCACTCAACCCCCCCAGGCTCTCTTTAGCAAGCCAAGCCGACTACACAGATTGTGTATAATTACTGATAATGACTGGTCATCTCCCTTCATCCATTAGCACTGAGCATTGCCAACCCAGTTTGTCGGCACAATACCAGCGGGGTGGGGTCACCAGTGAAACATCTAATATGAAGCTGGTTGCAGCCTTTATTAAAACAGTGTCTGCGGCTAACACAGGACACGGCAAGACCATATTTATTATTTATGCAGTCTGACATATGGAGGTCTGGTTTCTATGCTTAAACCCTCCAGAGGAGCTGCACTGAATGAGTTAGTTAGTGTGTGTGTGTGTGTGTGTGTGTGTGTGTGTGTGTGTGTGTGTGCGTGCGTGCGTGCGTGCGTGCGTGGCGGTGGGATGCTTGTTAGCGAGAAGTCCAGCTCTTTACCTCCCACACAGGTCTTACTGAACTGCTAAGCACGATGGAATTGGTCTGACTGTTAGAGAAAGGTCGGTCCATGTAGAGGGTCGTGAGATTGGAGTTTGAGGGGAAGCCATTAGTCTGTTCACCCCCCAGTGCCAGAGGATGGCCTTCACTTCACCATCGATCTACTGCTGGAACCCATCCACGCTGTCCACCGCTGGAGTGGAATCGATCACATTACTACACTCTGCTTGTAACTGTGGGTTATGTGGCTATGAGTTTCAGAGAGGGGAAAAGAACGTCTTTCCTCTCATCAGCACCAATTATTTATGGGCTCAATGAGGTCAGGACACCAGAGAATTAAAAGTGACCCTCTCTTGAAAAAAGACCTGATTAAGGGCACTGGTTTTATTGGTGAGGTGGTTTCAGAGCCACTGTCAGCATTTTGCCTCCCACACTTGAACCTCGATGATCACACAGATCACTCCTGCTTCCCCGTTCCCTCATCACCTTCGCTAGGTATTTGCGGGACTTGCTCTCGTTTTGGTGCCGGCAGGCGTGGAGGTAGCAGGTGATGGCGGAGACTCCCAGGTGGAGCTGGCGGTCCTTGACGAATATGTTCTCCAAGTAGTCGCCCCACATGGCCCACGCTTTCACCAGCACGTCATGCATCTGCACCGCCGCTGAAAAGGCCTTGTTGGCCTCCTCTGACCTAGAACCAGAAAAGGACGGGAAGTGGACGGAGTTAGAGAGTGAGGGTCCGACAGAAAATCAAGGGCAAGTGAGCAAAGGAAGGGAGCTCAAGGAAAAGAAAGGAAATAGAATTGAGTGAAAGGGAAGTCAGAAGGAAGAAAGAGACACAAAATAGGGAGGAACTCTGAAGAGAGCAGGGAGGACTCGATGAGTCAAAGAGATGGATGCAGCACCAGTGTGGAGAGGACGCGAAAGAACAAAAGAAAAAGATGGAGTGTGCAAGAAACAGATGATGATGATCATATCCTGAATTATGTTCTACACTTCAATAAGCACCATATTTGATTTGCTGTAATCTTCAAGGTCTCCCCCTCTCTGCATAATAGAGTAAGCATTTAACCCAGCATGAATTAATGTTGCCAAGGTTTTGTTAAAATGTAATACGAGTTGAACCCAACCCTACCATACTGTGCAGATCAGTCAATGACATATGATCTTAACATCTTCCTATTTTATAAGAAATGACAAAGCTGCAGCAGGTAACAACCTCTGCATGAAGGCCGTATTACATCTATATACAAATACAATGAGCGTAAAGATCACTGCTACAGCTTAGAGAAATCTGTTGGCTGATAAACTCGAGCATCCTTCAGAGTATTTATCCTGATACTGCAATCCAGCAGCCACTCACACACACAAGAGGAATACGATTTTGAACCTGTTAAGTAGCAGGCAGAGAAATAGACAGGTGAAATCTGGCAGGAGACCCAAGTTTTGACGGCAGCGTTTGTGCTGACGGGGAAATATATTCTGACTCATCAGCTACTTTCACCAACGCCAAGCGGCTTCTAACCACTCGTTGGCACGCAGTCGGAATAATTTTTACACACCTTTCAACCTTTGATTAATAAATAAGATGCAAGAGGCACCCCGAGACGCACTACCCTGCAGTCAAAATAAGGAGACAGGCCTGTCAATGAACAAGTCTTACTGAACTGCACTTGGTAAATGGACCTCCATTTTAGGAGTGCTTCCAAAACTACTCTCCCACTTACTCACGGTGAAATGTCTCCCAAGCCAATCAATTAAATTGCGTTATTATAAAAGGCATTTTGGCATGTGATTAAAAAATGGGAGCTTGATTGCTATGGGAGTCGGAGCCGAAGACCCTCCAGTAATACTTAATGGGGTTCCCTCAGTCACTTTGCGAGTGTTAAAGTACATTAACAGTTTCTACTACCCGGCTCAACAGGAGCACAGGCGCCCAACAGACTGTCAAAAGTCTGACACCCGTTTAATTGAATGATCCCAAAAATCCTTGGCACATGTGGTTGCACATGCACAACAATCTCCGAACCCCTAACCCCCACCCTGCTGTTAATTCTCCACCGGTGTAGGGGAAACTTAATGATTGCAATAAACCCCGCTGAGGTAGAGGCAAATTCTGCTGATCGCGGCGATTCCTGCAAATTGCTTTGAGTTAATTATTGAGCTGCATATACATCTAATAAGCCTTCCTCAATTTGTCTTTCACCCCTCAGGACGCCATGTCACGTCAGAGATGATGGGCGAAAAGGGGGAAGCTGAAGGGGAAGGGGGTGTTGCAGAGTGAGGGCAAAGCATTGGAGACGACAGCCGAGCGCTCCACGGGAAAACCCCGGAGCCAAAAACAAATTACTGACACCGTCACAACCTGATGGCACAGATCAAATCTAAGCCTCCTCACGTGGGTTACCTCGTAACAAAACCTTTGCGGTGCGTTGCCTTGAGGTGAGAAGTAAATATGACTGCTGGGTATTGACAGGATGCAACTCCCACACAGAGATAAGGAACCACTGAGACAGTTTAAGGAAATGTGCTAAGGAATGAAAGGATTAATAAATAAGAAAATGTGAAAAGAGAAAATTTAAAGTTGCCTGGAAAGTAGGGCTTCACAATTCTGGATTAAATGAGAATTGAGATCAATATTTTTGTTCAATATATATGTTTTTTGCTTTCATTACCTGATACAGAAGATGATGGTGCCTGATGTAGGGTATACGATATTCTAGTAAAATATTTATAATATAAATATTGTGATTAATCAAGGAATTCTAGTAAAAAAAAACATTTTGGTACATTATTTGTGCAGCCCTGCTCCCAAAGCAACAATGCTCATGGAAAGCTGTAAAGTTTGTAAAAGTGAGAACAGCAGGTGGACATACTTGTTGATCTGAGCCAGGAACATTCCCTTCAGTGCGTAGAACTCAGCCGTCATCTCCTTGGTGAAGTACTTCAGGTTGGTCGACTCTATCACCTCCAAACCCTGACGAATAGAGACGACAACAACAGAGGTTTAACTTCTGACAAGACTGAAGGAAGGAAGCTTTCATCTACGCATGAGAGGAATCGTGAAGAACAACATATTGTTTTAGACGGGGTCAAAATCACATGTGAAAAATAAACAAACTGCTAAGTGTTCATTAAGATGTAAGAAAAGAGGTGTTATGGGAAGTAAACTTCCATTACGGCGAGCCTCTGATTAGGTGTCCCTTACGTACTGCTGTGACAAACGATGTGTAGCAGCAGAAAGACACAGAGGGAACCAGAGATGAGATAGAAGAGAGGAAGAGAGAGAGAGAGAGAGAGAGAGAGAGAGAGAGAGAGAGAGGAGAGAGAGAGAGAGAGAGAGAGAGAGAGAGAGAGAGAGAGAGAGAGAGAAGAGAAAGAGAAGAGAGAGAGAGAGGAGAGAGAGAAGAGAGAGAGAAGAAAGAGAGAGAAGAGTGTCTACTGGCACTTTTAATGACTTGCGGTGTGCTGAACTGCTTCTATTAATCAGAGCACTCCATGGGCGTGAGAGCAAGCTCCTGAGTTACACACTGTTATAAGTCTCACCGCTATAACTCGTCACCTAGAGCCACCCCAAACACTTCTTGCTCTTTCTCCCACTCAAAGTAGCCCTAACTTTGCCTGCAGCTCCTGCTGACAGAAATTAGCCCAAGTGCTTAAATCACACAGAGCACATTAAATGGATTCATATAAAAAGAAAAGAAGAACCTGAGCCAGGTGCAAGTCGAAAAAATATATAAAGAGGAAACAACAACTCCAATTTGAAATATAGAATAACAGAGAGGAGGAAACGGGGATCTTCCATCTCACCTGCATGCATTCATTCTTGCCCATGACTCCAGCCAGCTGCAAATAACACTTGACCTGCTGTCTGATCTTCTGGAAGCAGTCCACGATGGGCACTGTGGGGATGGTGTGGATACGACTCAGAATGTCCAGAGCCACATTCACCAGCCCCTGGAGAAACAGCAGCGTGGCACAGTTAGATAAATGCAACTGAGATATGCAGAGGAATTTGAGAAAGTCAGGTGGTGAACTCGTAGTTAAAGCCGGCTCATGAGCCTGAACATGAACCTGTACCTGTTTGCGAGCGATCTTGCCGTACTGAATGATAGCAGAAGCGGACGCATGAACCCCCAACATGGCATTGTTGTTGTTTGGGTCATGCTGCGTGTTCGTCTCGTACGCCGTCACTATGGCTGTGGACAGAAACAGAACAGTGAACGTGGCATTTTACTTTATACGAGTGTTATAGTCTTCAAAGTCAGCAAAGAGAGCGGAGCTCCGAGGAGTGTGAGGAGCGGGGATCTTCTAGCACTCAGAAAGCTCTGCAGTCATAACGCAGACGAGGGCATTGGGGACACTAAACGTATTGAACAGTAAATGAGCCATGGCGATGAATTTCATCAAGAAAATTCCATTTCACTTTAAGTTTGAAGGCTGTCATGTATAAATGAAGTGGATTTTATTGGCACGGTGCTGCAGAACCAGCACTATCATTATTTCAGCGCTTCACAGTTCGAGTTGGAGCTCAAGTTGCTTGAGACATCACATTTTGCAGTGGCTGCCTTTCTGAATGGTTTCAAAGTCACCATGGGAGAGAGCTGAGCACTGAGCAAGGTAAACATGTGTGTGTGTGTGTGTGTGTGTGTGTGTGTGTGTGTGTGTGTGTGTGTGTGTGTGTGTGTGTGTGTGTGTGTGTGTGTGTGTGTGTGTGTGTGTGTGTGTTGCGTCCTGCAGTGAGACAGAGAGTGCTGTAGTGCGCTGACATTTGGAAATGTACATAGGCCCTGCGGGGGTTCTGCACATTGTTGCCTTTTAAAGAAGAATCCTTTCAGGAACCGGTGGATACCAAAGCAGTAATAGGAGAGTGTGTCTGCATGCCTAAAAAATAAAACATCACTGGTGTCGAATGTAGAGGCAGATGTCATACCTTGGTAGTGGTGTTGGCGCCACATGAATATGCTGCTCCAGTGGGACAGGTCGTCAGAGACGATGGGCAATCGATTCCTCCAGGTTTTCACCACAGTCTTCATGTCATGCAGGCTGGTGTTGCGGCCCAGGTTAGCTGGCTGAAGGCCTGCATTGATTTGGGCCGCCTCTTGCAGCTCAATGATCTGCTGTGCCGCCTTGGGGAGAAACGACAGTTAGAAATCTCTATCACGCTTTTTGTATCTTTAAAGGAGCGTTCAAGATCACCGTTAACATTCTCATTTGACTCTTTGACGCTAACATTTAAACTGTTATTGTGAATGAAACATAGCAGCAGACAAAAGCCAAATGCTTCCCAGGCATCCAATCAATTAACTTTTTTGTTGAGTGTGAAAAACTGCTCAACAGTCTGCTTCAAAGACCCAAAGACTGGCGGAAAACTAATCTTTTTAATATTTCATCTGCACATCTAAACAAATGTAAGATGCAATCCACCTGCCATCAATCAGTGTCTGGGCAGTTTAAAAAAAATGTCAAGTAATTATTTTTTTTCATTTTGTGTACTGCTAGGCTGTGCTTGCTTTGCTGTGTTTTGACATACAATTTAAAACTTTAAAGTGCACAGACAGCCATACAAAAAAGTCTTCTGCATTTTTGATTCATCTTCCTTCTTTTATTCATTGTTTATGTCTGTGTTTTGGTGTATAGCAGAGTGAAGCAGAACATATTCAAATGAATGGAATGACAAGAAAGGTAAAGAGTAAGATGAATACGTGACAACAAGGTTAGAAAGTAAGTAAGGAGTGCTTGGAGATCAGGGTTTAGTTACAAGGTAGATAGAAAACATGGATCAGGAGATACATGGAAGGAGGGGTGAGTGTGAGACTTCTGAGCTAACGGAAAAGAAACTATTAAAGTAAAAGCATGGAGAATAAAAATGTAAAGACTAACAAGAAAAACAGAAAAAGGTCTATTGTACTGACAAATAATAAGACTAAAAACAACACTGAAGTTTCCCTCTATGAAGTTGGCCTCGTAAGACTCTACATCTTCAGATTCAAACTCCAGGCCAACACAAACAAGACAAATCAAAGGGACCAAATGCCTTCACCTCTAAGTAGTCAGACATAAGGATTTCCAGCCCCCCCAAAATAGCAACACTGTCTGAAAACATTGCCACCCATTATATAGCCCAATTTAATTTATATTCCACCCTATTAGACCAATCTGACTGAATAATTAGTGGAGGACTTTGCAAATAGCAGAAATGTCACAGGAACTAAAGACACATGCCATTTTTGCGTCAGAAATATAGTGCAGCAATAATTTTCTTTATGCCACCAAAATGGTAGGAAAATGATGATGTCTTCCTCTGCTATGATGCGGCACAAAAAAAAAAAACTAACAAGGAGACTGGGAAAATGTGAAAATGAGGGCCTTCCATCTCATTCGGTGAAAAGAAGCCTCATTGATTGGCCCAAAGCAGTTTTGTGAACATATAATCAATCATTCCATTATAACTACTCATCAATCAATATTAATGTCACCCGTCATAATCGATAGCGTGGGTGATAATCCATTGATCGTCAGTCACTGCTGAGAGCTGGGATTTGGAGACGGCTTGATTGGAATGCTATTTGAACCCTACTGTATTTGCAGAGTCTGGGCTTCTCGGTCCGCGAGGCTCCCGCAGTCGTGAATTTGAGATATAGAGTTTGGAATGGAGATTTACAACAGGCTGCTTGGCTGGCTAGAGGAATAAATAGCTTGTTTTCCCTCGGCTAGGGTAAATAATTGGACTGCACATATGCGAGCACACGCATGCACACGCGCACGCCCATTCACACCAAAACAAAGAACATAGTCACACAATTCAAATACCCATTTTGAAAAGATAAATGTAGTGAATCAGAGCAGTGCTGAAGACTTACCCCCCCCCCCATCCCCCCACTACTCTGAAATGAAATCTCCCAAAACAAAATAAATTAGGCGGTACAATATTTTTCACAATTATCTGTTAATATCAGCTGATGGCCCATTTCTAACCTTCATTCAGACCATCCCATTCATCATGTAAATGTAATTCTGCTGCAGGTATTTAATCAAACAGTATCTGATGGTAGGGAAGTAATTACAGCCATTCTAAACTAACTCTCTTTCTTCCCCCTTCTTCTCTTCCACCCCCCCCCACCCCCCCCATGTCCTCTCAGTCTGTTCACCTTTCTTAATTTTTACCGCCTAAGTCTGCCTTCTTTTTTTCGTTCCCCATTTTTAATCTCTGACCCATCTATTGTAATCTCTTGTGGTGGAATCAAAGAGGCTTAAAAGGGTTTTTGATTTGTTTTTAATCATCTGTCTCAATTGTATAAAACGGAGTGAGAGAGGGAGATAGAAGCCTTTATCAGCGTTACTCAACGGCACATTGTCTTGGGGCTACTGATGATCTCTTGACATGCATCTCTTCAAGTGCTTATCACAAATGGACTGACTTCCCCTCACTGGTCTTCCTTACCACAGTGTTAATCTAAAAGCAGCCTCTCAATGAAAAATAACCTTGTCATGCGTTGTGTATACTGACCTGCAGGAGTGGCGTGTGCACGTGGGAGACGATGTGAGGCAACCTCCTCCATTCGCGTATGGCCAGGCTGGATGCCATCTCCACCAGCCGCTCGATGAAGTTGAGCTGCTGCTCCTCTGGGTGGCAGATGGCCAGGTAGCCACGGTGCATGTTCACTTTCCAAGCCATCTCCTTGGGACAGCTCAGCTCCACCTGGAAATCCACACAGTAAGTCCATATTTAAACACAAAGTTACAGCAGCAACAGAAAGGAGGCTACACAATTTAGTTATCAGCAACTTGAAAAATTGACTGACAATTTAATTAATACTTTTTTTTTTTTTTTTTTTAAAGGATAATAATCAGTCAATGAATAACATTTTACAATAACAAGAGTTATCAAGTTAGCAAGAACAATATACCACTATCAAATTAATTGGCATATTCTGATATAACTACAATCAAAAGATAAGATCACTGTTGGTAGGCTGATCTGACAGTGGCAGCTCGTGTATTACAGATTCACAGGAACACTGCAGCTATTTTTTCTCTGCATTCATCTTGAGAGTAATTTGTGTTTTCTTTGTCTTTTTGTTGTTTTGCCATCTGCTGTCGCCAGAAAAATCAAAGCTTAACTTGTGTTTTCACTGGAAAAAGAGCCTTTTGATTGGACCGCAACAGCAGAGGCAAAGATCTAAACATGAATGTCTGTCACTGACTGAGTGACTGCCTGATATACCAGTGTTGTTACACCAACAATACTGACGGATTGTATCAGTTTCAAAAGAAAAGCCTTCCTTTCAAATTAAAAGCACTCTAGTAGTTCATAGACATACAAAAAAAAAAGGAGCTAAAATGGCTGCCAATCTCCTCCACGAATTTAGTTTAAGGTGAGTGCACAGATTTGTTCTTTCAATTTAAATAAATAATTGATGTTAAGACTGATCAAGTGTACAGTTTTGTAATCTTTTGCATTTCTGTAATTTAGTAACTTCAAAAGAAAATATGTACACAAGTGACGGGCTGTTATTGATAGCTAACTTGGCAGACCTAATGTTGTGGTAATAATAGTCATCAAGATCGAACACTACGATGTGTCATTGCACATGAGCGGTACATTGAAAGTTGACTCGCCACCGCAGCCGTTAAGTAGCTAAACAAAACACTTGAATGAATTTGGAATCGGTAGCCCTTCTTCAGAAACGGACACAGCTGGTGTGTGTGGTGTGATGTTTGTCTGTGTGTTTGTGCCCCTGATGTCAAGCGGAATAGCGTACACTCTTCACAGCGCTGTAAGTGTGGCAGTTTTAATTAAATGAAAACATCCGCGGGGAAGAGGCCTATGACATTTTCTGTGCATAATTTAGTACTTAACACACAAATACACAACAGTACTGTTTCCAATCTGAATGGTTTCAACAGGACTTTTGTACTAATGACTAATAAACCTGACGAGCCTGACACGGAGGCGGAGGAGTGGAAAAGGCCCTGCTATTGATTAAAACGCCGAGTGCATCAACACTAAACAAATAATAGTCATGGGTAGCCTCCGACGTCACACTTGTTGTTTGCTGCTGTGTGAGTGAGAGAGACACAGACTGAGAGAACTGAAAACCAAAAAGAAAGAAAGGGAAAAGAGAGCGAGACAGCATTGGTGTGTTTTTGTGTAAGCTCTTCTGATGCTGGAGAAAATTACAGTGATCGGTCAAAGCGCACTTATCGGGGGGTGACGCTTGATGAATATCCTGGAGACAGGGCCGCCCTTATCAAGAGCCAGCTTTAATTGAAAGCAGGGACGTTCGGACTTCGCCTCTGAGCTGATGAGCAGTGGGCAAGCAGGCTGGCTGGCTGAAAGCCTTGCTCTTCTCCTCCTCCATAAAACAAATCACCCTGCAGCAGATGCTGAGGTAATTATTCACACACGCAGCTGTCGTAAATATTAGCTGTTACAGCCAGAGCTACGGAGAGAGGGATGAAGAGATGGAGGTGGCAGTAAACGTAGAGAGGGTGGTAATGCCAGAGAAAAGAAGCTGGAGGAGGAGTGAGACAAAAGAAAGAGAAATGAGTGCACAGAGGAAGGAAGGAATGAAACAAGGAGGAAGGGATATAGTGGAGTTGGTGTTGCCATCCAGACAATTTAATTAGATGTCACCTTAGGACAGAGTGGCTCAATGGATTGGTTCCAAGTCTCCTTGAAAGAGCAAAGCAGGAGTATATGTTATATGTCAGGTGCTATCACACGCTCGCCACCCATCTACACTTTGTTTTAGGAAACATGAGGCCAATAAATTCAAGTAGCAAACAGCTGAACTGCATTTCCACAGCTTTACGGCCACCTCTCATTCTCCCAGGGGGGTATGGGGTTATGGAGGAACCGGACTCCACTGATATCAAGCTACTACACTTCACACTAACATGAGGCCTGGGCTTTATATATGCAGCACTGTACCCGAAACCAGGAATAAAACAAAGAAAAAAACAAAAACGTCTCCCTGGTTCACTGCGTTCAAGCCTCCAGGCTCCACTGCGTCTGTGATTGTTAGAGAACTTGTGTCTATACTGTTAGTGAAGAGGTTATTTCACCACTTGGGAGTCAGTCAGACACACAGAAATACACGCATGTTTACGAGACGATTTTTCAGAACTCACCTGTACCAGAGCCTCCTTCATGGCAGCCCAGTTGGAGACCCTCCAAGCACACTCAAGCACCAGATAAGGGTTTGAGTGACCTTTGGATTGGCCATATTCAGTCAAAGGTTCCCACTGGTTCAATTCCTTCGAGCAGCTGCAGATGAAGACAAAGGAGATGAGAACTTTAGTAAAACATTAAATAGTTTTGGGTTTTTAAAAACACTATAGCTGCTCTGAATAAGATTTTAGTAATAAATGTAGCCATTTTATCACCCTAATCAACAGTGTTATTTTTTTGGAACTACTAAAAGTCATAGCTTAAACGTACTAAAAATGAACTGTTGATAACTGACACTTTAAAAATATTTGTTTAGGTTTTAACCATTTGCATTAGTGTCTTAGTCTTTTTTAGTCTCATCCGTCTGGCTTATGTGTGGTTCTAACTTTGTGAATGATATGATTGGTAAAATACTCTATTGGAGGCAACTGAACTTAACATTGAACCCTATCTCGCTTAACACCAATACTTTTTTTTAAACAGACAGACATAAAAACAGATGAGTCATTTGGCTCTGCAGGGAGGCATGGTGGTCAAACGAGACTACGACAAACCATTAAATTCAGATATATCACAAAGAAAGAGACTTTTTTGTCCATTTTCTTCACATTGTGGATTTGACCTGCCTGCAAGACATGGACAGATTTTTTTTTGTTGTCGTAAATTGTAATTCTGCAGGCCGTACAGACGGCTTCTGAATGCCCTGCTTTATAATTTGTGTGATATATGGAATAAATGTTCTGTGGTTTGGTAGATTTCTGTTGCAGAGTTCTTACCGTATCCAGTGGTCCTCCCAGAGCTGGTACTCGGTGAAGATGGCAGGGGAGACGTTGCTCCTCTCGTGCTCTTTTCTGGCCTTCTCCATTGCTTTCTCATAGCTTTCTTGAGCCTGAACAGATATGTTGTTAAATTTCTAGAACCAGCTCTTCGCAATAACAGAAAATAAGCATAGTAACATATCATAAACACCTTTTTATAAAATGTTATATAGTATGTAATGTAGCAGGAGCACAAACTCCAAACTTATCATAAAGTAGAATAATCACTTTCATGAGGTTGGTGTTTGTTTGCAGGATTGTTGCATTCGTTTTAACAAGGGGAACCTAATAAAACAGTAATTGGATAAATACTGACAGACATACATGTTCAAGCGACCAGTGGGTCTACTTTAAGCTTTCTCTCACCTGTTCAAAGAAGCCATGCTGCTCGTAGGCAATGGCTGTAGCGGTCTCTGGAAACTTGCACCTCTTCTGCCACAAGCCCGCCCACATGTCCTCCTCTTGGAGTAGAGAGTACAGCTCTGCTAGAGAGTCCAAAATCTCCTGTATGGACACAGAACAAGATGTGGATGGCAGCAGAACAAATCGGAAAATCTGCAAGGATCAAACTGTAAATTTAATGAGAGCACATTTGCTAATGAGTCGAGTTCAAACGGGGTGGGAGGCAGATTTTCCAACTTAAAACATCAGACTGCAGCAAACATGAGAAATATATCTCTAGACCGTCCTCTGTGGAGGAGAACGATGAACAAAAAACACAGCAGTAGTTTGAAGAAGATATCCATGATATATTTTCTTTTGTCTGCTGGTCGAGGCAGTCATGTAGGGATCCATTTTCTTTTTCTTTCTTGACAAAGTCCTTGTTTGTATGAACATTGGCTATTGTCAAGTTAATAATTATTAGCGGAACTATTTAAAATGAGAAGAAAAAGCCTTTAAAAAACAACACTGCCAACTCTAAGCTTAAATGAAAATGCTTTACCTGCTGAGGTGGTGTGATGCTCTCCTGTTCGTAGAACTCGGTGCTCTGCTTGGGTTTACTGTGCAGGCTGAGGCCCTTTTCAAAGGCCTGCTGCTCCAGCATGAGAGTGGAGCGCAGCCAGAGGTTGTGTGTCTTGCCCAAGTACTTCAGCACACAGGGGCGGATGGGAATAGGAGGCACACACTGAGACATGGCTTCCACAAAGCAGTTGAGGGCACTGGGCTGGCAGTCCCTCTGGGCCTGGTGGCTACCACTGCACAGGAAAGGACTCATTTCTCCAGACAAAGCCTGAAGAGCGAGAGAAAGAGGAGATCATCAGCCACCCACTTTTACTTTAGCAGCAGTGCACTGATATGGCCTATTGATAAAGGCATTCTGTTGCATGTACGGGATGCAACATAATGCCATTTTCCAGAAAAGAGAGCTGTTAAGAAACAGGAAAGGAGAGTAGAAGATAACAGGTAGGATGACTGAGAGGGGGACAAATGACAAATTGCATGGAGCCTTCCTGTGTGTTCAGACCACAAGAAACATGATCAAAAAGTTACTCAATGTGCATTAATTTTAGCAACACGTGTCACGTTGTGATATAATACACACATATTTAAAAATAGTCAAGACTAGGAAATATTAACACTACAATGGTATTTCTGCCAGTTCTATTTTCAAATTCTTGTTTTATTTTTAATTATTGCAACATCTTTATCACTTGAACATTTATTAAAAGCAATGCAAATATGCAAATAAGAATCTTTACATGTTAGCTTGACCTCCACATGGCTACTCTACATAAACAGAGCCTCTCAGAACTCCCACATCTAGACAGAACCGACTCTGAGCATGATCAGGGGTTTACTGCTCTGAAAATCATGACTGACACACTGATGTATTGGTAATGAATATAATTCACTGCCCGTTGACAGCATGGAGTAATTTATGCTTTGATGGTCACTTTAATTAGACTGGTGGTGGAGAACGCCAATATGTCATCAAATTTCTTTCCGAAGGAGATGATGCTTTTTTTTTTTTTCTTCTTCTTTTTTTTTTTTTAAATCATTCCGATGTAATCCAGAGAAGTAAAGCCTGAGCCGCAGTAATCACTCTATTTTCACTATAAATTGATGTAATGGTGCCATGAAATGCAGAGCTTAGGCAGAATAAACACATATGACATATTTGTGACTTCAAGCCTGTCTTAAAAGGAAAAGAATACTTTGAATCTGACTGCCTCTTTAAGATTTCAATCACTTAAAATCAAAGCCTTTAAATGAGTCTCAAAATACTCTATAAGCATCTGGTTTGTTAAACTCATTACAGGTTTCCTCTCTCAGCTGTCTTGCTTCTGTACTTAACTTCACTGATTCTGTTTCTCATTGAGCAGAATTACATGTTTTGAAACTAGATGGTCTGACATACCGCCTGCTTGCTAACATCATTGATGAGGTTCAATAAAAGGATATAGTGGACGAGTTTGTGTGTGTTTGCAAGACAAAGTGCAAGTCAGAAATACTGGCTATAGAGAGTGCAAATCAGTGTGCGAGTGTTATTTAGAATTTTCTCACGTTGAATATTCACAATATTTGAAAATCTGATGACTTGGTCACAATCTTAACCAGTGGTCCTGAGGCTCGACCGGCTGAGAACCACTGAGCTAAACTATCCACGTGCTCTGGACTCTGGGGGGGCAACGAGACAGATGCCAGCAAATCCTACTCACGTGCTGCTGCCTGTCGGAAAGGATCTTCCAGAGGCGAGGGAAAAGCTGAACCCAGGTCCTTTCGGCCAGCGGCGTGGAGATGTGGCAGAGCTGGACCAGGGCGTTCAGAAGTGCCCCCGTCTGACACAGAGCAGAGAAAAATTACAGATGCTGGCTGCTGACACAGCAGGGCAGTGGTTCTTAATACCTGCTTTCAGGACTCAAGAGAACTGCTGATTTACTATCTTACTGAGTGGAGATGTATTCAAATAACACCAATGTCAAAATCAGTTCTTGATTTTATAGCTAGAACAAAAATACGTGTTCTAGCAAGTGTTCAGCAGTGTTGTTGTACTGCGAGTGGTTCCCCCAGGGAAATCAAGAGTAATTTCCCCAAAGCTTTGTCAAAAACCTATCAAGTCTCATCAACCCCTGAAACTGAAGGACAGATGCTGGTTCCAGAAGGACCAACCTTACCTTGACCTCCCGTAATGAGTCGAGGAACTTGTCATGGCGGTTGGTAAGCATGTGCAGTTGGTTGCCTGTGTCTCTGTCAGCCTGCTCTTTAGTCTTGGGAATGGCTGTCTGGTCACCTGGTGCTAATTCTATGTCGATCTCCACATCCTGCCGGAGGAATAAAAGAGGAGAAAGAACAAATATCTGTTGGCAGAGCTTTGAGATGGACGGAATGCTGTTTTGAAAGGGCATTTAAAGACATTCAAAATCAACAGCTTTTTGGTAATGGGCAAATGAGAAGAAACAGAAAAAAAGCATATTGCACTCTGTCACATCCACACTCCTAATGAGATAATGTGTTAATTTCTGTCAGACACATTGTGAAGTGTGTGTGTGTTCGAGTGTCCCACCTCCTCCTTGGTCTCACTGTTTTCCCTCTCACGGGGCTCCTGCTTGACATGCGTTGCCATGGCGAAGGCGGCGCGGTCATGGCTGTCAGCCAGGTTGATGACGTTGGTGATAGACGGCAGCATGGATCCCTGGCAGCTGGTGCCGATGATGGTGTTTCGCTCGCACACTGCCAGCAACAACTATCAAACGCACAAACGGGTGCAAAATGGAGCATCAGTGACAAAAAGCAACAGGAATGTCAAGATGATAGCTGAAACGAAAAAAGGCCAGAACAAAATAAAGACTTGTTCTTGTGTGTCAACAACACTCTTTTCAATGCAGGATAAAAGACTTCAAAAGCCCATTAGAGGATCAGACAACACTGTTTACCTCTATGCACTGTTTGATCCAGAAGTGGCTGCCCATGGCCTCCCAGTTCTGAGAACAGCAGATGTAGAGGAGCCTCTCGTAGACGCGCCGCTTCATGGAAGAATCGAACACCTCGAAAAACTTGGCTCTGATCAGCGGCTGACTGCAGCGAAGCCCTGAGAGGAAGGCTGGCTCCAACTTGGATGTGATGTCACTTCCTGAAAGGCTCTCATCCCTGAATATGTGACAGACACAACATTTAGAGCTGAGGTGGTGGCTCTCGCCCATTACACTTCTAAAATTATTGAAGTCAGTAAATAAAAACAGACTTTGAGCTCTTCATCATTAAACTACGAGCCAAGTGCACAGACAACAATCACTCAGCTGAGAGGGATTGAGTGGTTCCAAAACTTATTGTCATATGGAACTGAAACACAAATCTAGCAGCAATTTAAGAATGTTTGAGACAAACTCCTTTGTTTTTATACTTTAACTTGTCTTAATTGCATTTATAACTCAATTATATTGTATTTAGAAGAGCAAACGCATGCAAAGTTGATCTCTTCACTACCAGATCTTTATCAAAAGGATCTAATTACAACTAATTAGCTGAATACAATTTAACCAATCTTCTTTGGGATTAAGGGATTATTTACAAATATGGCGGAAAGGTAAAATTCCACATTTATTACAAGCAGAGAAATGGATCTGCATCACATAAATGCGAGCATGTTCACACGTCATTTCTTGAGCAGTTAACTATATTACATCTTTGATGCACAGACTACAGTAACAATAACAAATGTAACAATTATTTAACATGATTATTTCGACATCATCCTGCTGCACTGAATGGTTGTCGTGGGGATGATTCACATGGACGAATAAGAGGAGAAAGGTGGGACAGCGAAGGCAAGACGACCACAACTGCATCGTCCTGTATTTACGCCATTCTCCTAATCACACTTTGTTCAGGCACAGCTGCTTTATCATTCCATTATCATTACTCACTGTCCGTCAAAGCTTTACTGCTCGTCCTAAATCTTCTGACATGAAGAGCTGGTAGGGCGGGGTGGGGTGGCGGATACAGCAGGGTGCATTGGGCTGATTAAATGTGTATGCGTGTAAGATGGAAAGACAATGATAGCCATGGTTTGATGAATAGTAGGCAGAGAGACAGTCTCGCCCCTCTTACCCTCTCCTGCTGGGTGTCCTGTCACGAGCTGGCCGAGTCCTGATACTACTGTAACCCTGTGAAAGACCCAGGTGCATTATCTATCTCTATCACTCCCTGCTGTCTCACGAATACTCCTCTCTACCTTTTTTTTCAACCTACAGCTACAATAAATATTAATTAGTTCCTCAGCTCCTGCGTACCACCGACTGATTCTCATCATTACCATCTTTAATGATCTATCTTTACGTGTCCCATCTTCTTCAAAAAAAGATGAATCGGTAAACTGCTGATGCTCCAACTCCCCTCCTCTTCATCTTGATTGTCCATTGCTCCCTGACCCAACCTCCCGTGTCTTTTCCCCGCCTCAACCTCCCGACCTTCATCCCTCCCTGTTAAGATGGATGCAAGGGCGGCGTGGCGGCGGTGGCACGGCCATTTGGCCATGTGATGAATGGCAGTAATTACCTGTAGACGTAATTAACGAGGTCCAGGAACTGGGCGTTTAACTCAAGTTCATCTGGGAAACGCTTCTCTATGTAGGTCATCATCTTCACCAGCAAGATGGACTTCTCGCGCAGGTTTGGCATCTGAGAGGAAAATGAGTGTCGGGTAGAAAGTGGAGATGCAGGAGAGGGTATTTATGAAAATGAAAGAGACAGAAGAGGGGAGAAAATACAAAGCACAAATCATGTATTCAGTTCATTCCTTGTAAGTGCACCTCTCTGTCCGGCTCAGCCCGGCACTGCTTACTCTCCTACAGCTTAAAAGAAAATGAAGACCAAAGACACTTGTGTGGGTATTATGCTAATGTTAACCTCACTGGATTTGGAAAATGTGCTTTGCTTGTTGTTTGTCCAAAGGTTTCACACCTTTTAAAACTTTGCTGATTCAGTTCTCCATTCAGCTGCTGTTATCAAAGAAATAATGCTATAATCTGCTGAATCATGCATTTCCATTTGTTTGTACACATGATTTTTGTATAGCTTAATACCATCTGAACCGTCTCGCAGAGTAAAGCCTCCTTCTTACCTGGTTGGCAGCCATGGGAGAATTGTTTTTCACCCACTCTTCTACGATCTTGACGACGGCGCGGAGGATTTTGGGATCGGGAGACTTCTCGATCAGAGAGGTGAGGATGACCTGGATGAAGTTCTTCCTCATTTCCATGCTCATGACCGACAGGCGAGTCTTCACCAGGTCGAGACTGAGCATCACCAACTCACTGGTCACTATTAGAGCAGACAGGAACAACAGTCAGGAGGGTTAAGACAAAAACACTTGGTCACCACAGTAATAATTGTATTATTCATACAGATAAATTCAAGTCAAGCTTGTTTTGAATATGTTTTACAATCATGATGGAACGACTTGAGTTTCGTTTATTGGACAACTAAAACAATAATAATCTTTAGAGGCAGAGGCCTCACTGGTCAGATAGCCTTTGGTCTTAGTGTCTGTAACTTCTCATAGTGGAGGGTTGATGTCTGGGCTTCCCGGCATAGTCATTAGGGACTCGTTTACAGCACAGATAGCATCTTCCAGTCATTACCTCTCATCTCAAGCAACAGGAATTATGTAAAGCCAGACTTCTATAAACCTCATGAGGTCAAGAAAGAAAATGAACAGAAAACCTCGATACAATAATCCAAAACATGGCAAAGTACCAAAAACAGCACTTTAACTCTAATCTTGACACGTATTGAAGAACATGCAAGATAAGTTATCAGGAGGTTCTGCATCAAACAGTGACTCCCCTTTTAAACACACAGCAAAACAGCACAAGGTGACCGTCTGTTTACTTCACGCAGAGAGGGAACAGCAGACAATACAGACTGGCAACCAGAACCGAGGAACATTCCCTGTGAAAGCAGACAATCTGCGGAGTGGATCTCAACTCACCACAACCGCTATTGAAAACACAGCTGCAGCCATTGACGTAGGACTTTTGATACAGTCCTTGCAGGCGCTGCCTCTGAGATATACGGGATATCTGAGCTCTAACTGAGTCTGAGGAAGGCCACCGTGTGAGTGTGCTGAGTCCACCTCACAGACAGTCAAGCCCTTGTTGAATAAGGGGGGAGGGGGGAGAGGGGGGAGAGGAGGACTACGGACGCTATCCTTCCTGATAACGTCAGCCAGCCGTGACCGCAGCCCAACAGAGTAAGTCCAAGTGAGACAGTGGTTGATGTCTGGTGCACAGTCTGGTGAATCTCGGAGCTCTGATGGTGACTCAGGGCTTGTGAACTTGAGGTCTGGGTTAAATATTGAGCCACACAGGGAGGCAAACTGGGAAAGAGGTAGACTGTGGGCCAGGCTTGGCTGTTTGAACAGGGAATTACTAAGAGTGGCACCAGGTTTATGCTGACTGTTTGTATGGAGGCCTGTACGGATGCACTGCTGATCAGCCAATGTTTGACCCCCTAACTGTCAACCATGTTCCTTCAACTTAAGCAGTTTCAGCTAACTAAACCAAACCTTTCCAAAAGTTGTATTGTGTGTTTCAACTGGATATCTTTATGTTCACTTAATACAAATTTGCTACTCAAACATTATCTTGTTATTTGTATATTCTCTTAAGTTGCTCTCTAAATCTGCATATCAGAGTCTGTGTTAATTAAATTACATTTTATGTAAGACTGAGACTGCTACATTTAGAAATCAAATTAGTTTACACCCTTTTTTGAGCAGCAAAATAGAAAAAAAAACCACACAAAAAACAATGAAATCAAAGCAAGTGTTAAAGACCATTTTTATGTAGGCAGTGGACCACATGTAAAAGCTTCTCAATGTCCACATCTGTCCCTGTGTGTTTGTATGTGATCACTCTTTATGTTATAAGATAAAATAGGTGTATTATGGCTCCGACTGGCTTCCTCATATCTTTCCACTGAATTCATGTCCATGTACGTGATTTACCCGTGTTGGTCTCGGTCACTCCCGGGTTCGCCTGCTGAGGGCTCAGGTGTTCCCGCACCATCTTCTGTAGTGAGCGCATGAACACTGAGATGAGGCGGTCGATGTAGCTGGCGTTGTAGCTGCAGGCTGACTTTAGGATCATCAGTGTTCCTGTAAGACAAATGAAGGGGACGGGAGGAAGATAAAGGGAGGTGAGAAAAAATGGGCAACACAATCAGGACCCTTAACCTCTCTGGGGTAAGGTAACAGACACACACACCTGCAGTCAAGCTTGTGTTCATTCACACAGCGTGAAAAGGTTGGGGTTTTTTTGTGTCAGAGAGGCGAGAATAAGAATGAGTAATGTCCCTCTCTGTTGCTGCTCCCTGGAGGGGAGACAAATGTTAAAATGTCTCTCCCCTGGCCAGCCAGATGCATCACACCAGCGCTACCTCGCTGCAACAGCAGGGCACCGAAAGCTTTTTATTGACCACAAGTGTAACTTTGGAAAACTGTATCAAGTAGTGTTACCTTTAGACTGCTCTCTGGTAGCCATTTGTCACCTTTAGCATCTTATATTTGGAGACTTAATGTATATATCAGTTCCAAAAAATCATGACATAACTGTCTCCCTGAAATAAGCTTTTTCAATAAGTACTCACTGACATCTGGGTGGATAACAGTAATGTTTGCACAGGGAGGGTGGCCGAAAGCAATCCTTCCCAAGACAATCTTTCCCAAACCGCTGGACTGTGCCCCCCGTTTAAACTGGCCAGATGTTAGCCTGAGCAGCAGGGCCCATCGGGTTGCATTTTAATGACCCACTCACCGGTATAATTGCTAAAAGTGACTGAGAGGCCGCTTAGTTTTGTTGGGAAAAAAGTAGCAGTGAAATTTTTTTTTTATAACAGGGTTTATAAGCAACAAAGTGAGAGTGACAGAAACGGGTTAGAAAAGGATAAATGACAGGGAGAGAAAAAGTTAGAGCGTCTCTTACCGAAGAGTTGTGTTGGGTTGGTGTTGCTTGTGGCTTTTTCATAGTTGGTAAGTCCTTCGTAGATGACCTTGCCCACAGCTGCATACAAACACTCCAGTTCTTCATACTTAGATGCCACAGTTGATGTGCCTGGAGGAATAAAGCAATGTTTACTTCAGACAGAATGGCTGAAAACCTAAATCAATGCCTTGCTTTCAACACATGGCACGACAGGCGTAAACAAAAATACAGAGCGAAGGTCAAAATATTTTGGTACTTCTTTAATGAAGACAGCAGGGAGTTTCTGAGACATGCAGTGCTCTCCTGAGTGTATCTGGTTGATGGTCCTGTTAGAATTTTGGCAAAAAAGTAGTAGCGACTTACTGGGCTCAGTGGGGAAGATACTCATGAGGCGAGAAAGGAGGGAGTGGACGGCACGCAGGACTTTGGTATTGCCGCAGGTCATGCATGCAGCGATGCCCCGCTGGAGAGGCTTGAAGTGGGCCAGGATGGCCGGGGACTGCAGCACTGTCAACAGGAAGCAGAGGATCTCCAGTCCAGTGCAGATGTTGGAGATGTTAGCTTGCGCTGGCTGCTCCTGAGAGGTCGGAGAGGAGAGCAGAGAAACCAGGTCAGTTCACTAAAAGACGTGGGCACATGGAACAGAAATAATTCGCAGGTATGAGACATCACAATAAATGTGGTCCTCATATTGAGTAAAACATTCAGGTTTATCTTTTGAGTCACCAGCAAGCACCAATCTCCCAGACTGAAGAATGAAGCCAGCATGTACGTGCCACACTTGCTGCTGGCTCAGAAAGTGAGACAATCCCCATTGACCCCCACATTAACATGCCCAACTGAATAAACATGTTTACAACCCAGCACCAAAAACGGGTTTAGTGTGGCTAATTTCCCTGTTCATAACAACCATATCGTGCTGCCAGCAGGTTTCAGCTGTCACAGACTGAGCCATACAAAGACTCTCCACGGCGCTGCTCTCAGTTCCACCAACGAACCATCACTTCGCCTAACTCCTGGGTAATCCAAAAATGGGCCGAGTCAGGCACTGCCAAGATGACCACCACACTGAGCTTCAAAGCAGATCTTCAGTTAACTTATGGGTGACATCACAGAGGCTACGTCCATTTTTTTTTTCATCCAGTCTATGGTCACAAGTATGCAATCTAGGTCTGTATCCGATTCTGAATTTTCCAAAACTAGTAGGATTTTGCTGTCCAAATTCAAAAATCGGACTATTTGTTTCTTCTTTTTTTTTTCCCAACTTATACTATGTGGATCTCCCCCAGATAGTATATATATATATATATATATATATAT
Organism: Embiotoca jacksoni; assembly: GCF_022577435.1. Taxonomy (NCBI): domain Eukaryota; kingdom Metazoa; phylum Chordata; class Actinopteri; family Embiotocidae; genus Embiotoca; species Embiotoca jacksoni. The sequence goes on along the minus strand of NW_027185341.1, from coordinate 6,385,623 downwards.
ATATATATATATATATAGTAAATTGCCAGTTGCCCTTGCTCTCAACTAGATGACCCAGTGTCCCCCCACCTCCTCCATCGCACTCCCAGCAACCTGGTCTGAAGGCTGACAGACCTGACGTTGGGGTGCGTGCTGGTGACACCTGGTTCTGGCCCACCACTCTGGGCCTTAACCTCAGCATGGTGTGGCAGCTTTGCCCTGGTTGCACTCTGTGCGCCTCCAGCACGCATTTCTCTTCCATCTTCCGGATTGAGGCGAGGGTTCAATGTCTGTGTTCAATGTCTGTGTGTAAAATAACCTTCAAAAATAAAACAACTTCTCTGCTTGAAGAATCTCAGTCGTCTGAAGGGTCTCTGACAGAAGATTCATCACCTGTAAAGAGGCACCTCCAGTACAAGCTTATAGTGCAAATTCATCCGTGGATACATTAACCATTTCAGTTTTTATTCCATGCAACTCAGAAATCAATATTCTACACCAGAGGTACCTCTCACACAAAAAAAACAAGGCATCGTGATAGCTGCTAAATCAAAGATCAATGGCGAGCGTTGGGTCCTAATTTTGTCTAAATTGCAATCAAGGTTTACAATGGCAGGGCCAAGAGGATAATCTGCAACAGATCCATGGCAGTAATCTTGGCTAATGAACAAGGTGACTCTTGTGATAAGGCTCCTGGTAGATATTAGTACAGTATTGATTTGGCACGATATTAAAAGAATGGGGAACTTGCCCCTGGAGCCGTGCAGATAGGGCATACGCATACATGGGTTTGTGTGCATGTCTTGTGTGTGTGTGTGTGTGTGTGTGTGTGTGTGTGTGTGTGTGTGTGTGTGTGTGTCTCCCCTTACACTCATCTGCCCTCTCATGCCACTCCCACTGACTCTTAATCACTGCCGTGCCAGTACAATGAGATGATAAAAGGTAATCCGATTTAGTGCATTGTTCATTAGTCTGAGTAAGAAGGCTGGGCAGGTAGAGCATGCTCCCTCCCCCCCCCCGGGAGGGAAGGGGGGGCTATGAATCTGCATAAGACCTACAGAAAGCCTTGTTTGTCAGACCATCCCCAATGGGATCTGGAAGGGTTGATTGGGATTGGGTTTGTGTCTGCCCGTGTGTGTGTGTGTGCCCGTGTGTGTGTGTGTGCCCGTGTGTGTGTGTGTGTGTGTGTGTGTGTGTGTGTGTGTGTAGGCAGAGAGAGAAAGGCGCAGCCGAGGCAGCGATCCCCAAAAGGGAACAAGGGAAGTGACAATTGCCGGCGCGTGGTGATAACCTTGTCTGAACAGTGACGCAAAATCAGACCAGAGAGATGTGTAGAAAAGGAGAGGAGAAATGGATAAAAAGAGCGAGAGAAGACAGACTGCGATAAGAGGCTGGATAGAAAAGAAGAGATGAGAGGAGGAAGTGGTTAGCGACAGAGGGGAAAAAGGCGAGGGGAGATGCGGGGAGGCGCAGCGGGGCGATACAGAAAGCACGGATTAGGAGTTTAGGATGAAGAGGGGTTGGGAGTTGAATGAGAAGGCACAGGCCAACCCGGATAGACTCTTGTTATCTCACCACTGTCATTATTTTGTCATTATGGTGGTTGGCGCCTCACTTCATGTATTACTGATAACAGACAAAGGACTCTGAGGTGTTAGAGCAAACACTAAGACGGAGCTTAAGCAGGGACAGAGAAACTTCTCTGGGAAGTCATCAGTTATCCACTGCTGTTTGCTGCTCATTGCTCCGAGTTGTAACAACAACAGCAAGCTGAAATATTTAGAATTGTATTCTGACTTGTTTGCCTAAAACCCTGTTGATGACATACACTCGTACTACCAACTTAAAGTCACAAAGGCTTTTTTTTTTTACTTACCCCATAAACAGCAACAGTAACCATAATAAAGTAATAAAGATAAGCCTGATTATTTCAGAAAAATACTGATAAGTTTAATATCCAAGGAAAAGCAGTGACTGACAAGTGCTCACAACAAGCCTGAATGTGGCTACATGAAGCATAAAGGCAGTCTAACAGGGCCGTTTACACCTTCCATTAACATGCGTCCTGGGTGGTCCGAAGGTGGGCAGCTCAAAGAACAGGTGTGAACGCACCAGGGAAGTATTGAGATCATGTCTGCTCAATCTGCTTTTTCAATAGAAAAAATATCCAGAGTGATTCTGCTGAGCACAGCTGAACTATACAGAAAAAAAAAAAGAGATTTACTAGAAAAACTGGGGGCTGTGAAGCAGTTAAATAAAAACAGGCTGTCTACCTACTTCCTTTTTTTGTTTTTGTTTACTTCATCTGCAATTTCTCCCACACAGACCCACACAGCTGTGAAAGAGCCACGCCCCCTTGCACAGTTTATTACTCCACCGCAGCGCAGAACCCAACATCTGATGGTTTGAGCTGTGAATTAAAAACTCTCGAGTTCAGAAATTTACAAATGTGAAATAGGTCTTAAGTTGGCTAATTGATCATGCATAAAAAGGAGGCTCGAGTAAGCAAGAGTGTCTCATTTTGCTAACTAGTGTGTTGACTCCTCTCACCTCTCTCCCTCTTTCTGTACCCTTTCATGTGTTTATTTACATGATGTGCGCGTTCATTTGCGTATCGAATGGGAAAGTCATATCCGATCACAGGTAGTCACTAGAGACGCATGTGGAGACGCATTATAATGCCAGGCGTGAACTGACATACTTATAGATGTCCACTTATGAGCGGAGGTTAATGCCAGGTGTCAACAGAGCCGAGGACAGATAATAACAATCATCTTACCACTGTCATTAGTAGCTTGTCAAACCACTGCAGCTTGAGCTCAGCACGAGGCCACATGTCAGGCCTGAGGGCCGTCTTCATCAGGCTAACGCAGCGGCGGGACAGCAACTCCCCTGGAGACCCAGCCACATTGGTGCTGTCGTTCACCTAGACGGGAGAGGTGGAGGAAGACTAAAATGATTACCAATGACAATGGATCTTCATCTTTAACATCGCCATGGTGTCCCGAACAGGTAAGAAATCACAGAGCGCAAGAAGAGGCCAGGACTGTCGCCATATATCATAAATACATAAATGCAGTTTGAGTTTAAATGGTGTCACAGCCGGGAAGGTGGCCATCCTTCAGTTCGGAGCCCCTGTATAGCCCTTCATAGTGACGAGCATCCTCCCTGCAGAGGCGTCCTTGACCAAGACGATGAATCCCTATAAGCTCTAGGTGTGGTGTCCTTTGGTGGATAGTAATCCTTCGGGCCAGTGAAAACATATTTTTCTACAGGGATCAATTCAGTATCACAATGCAAATGGGACACAAAGAAAAGATTATGTTTCTGTAGACTGGTCTGTGAGCAGTGACTGATCCCCAGCGGTTATACAGAAGGTTATATTCAACAGAGATGGTTGGATGAACAGTGAGAATGAAGGTTGGCCCAAAAAAGAAAGTAGGAAAAGTCAAGGTGAGTGAAATCTCAGCAGTCTATTTCAGGCTTGTAACCAAGGTCATCGCTGCCACTAGACCGAGGGGCAGCTGTGTGAGGAGACACAAAGGACTGCGCGTGTCTCTCTCTCTCTCTCTGTGTGTGTGTGTGTGTGTGTGTGTGTGTGTGTGTGTGTGTGTGTGTGTGTGTGTGTGTGTGTGTGTGTGTGTGTGTGTGTGTGTGTGTGTGTGTGTGTGTGTGTGTGTGTGTGTGCGCGCGCGTGCGTGCGTGCGTGTGTGCGTGGATGGCTATTATGGTGGAGGTCTTACCTGGCATGCGATCCTGATGAGGAAGTTCACCACAGTGTCCGTATGTTGTTTCTCGACAGGCTTGGTGAGCATTGACTCGGTACCTGGCATGGACTGGCTGCGGCCAAACACCTGAAAACAGAAACATTATAATTATCAATATGTCAAATATGTGGGAACTTTTTTGTTTGAGAAAAGAAAGATTTTAAGAAGTGGCCAGGGAAACACATTTGATAGTAAAACTTTCTGATACTACTGCCAACGCTGCAGTCCTGAGTTAGGATGGAATATCAAAGACCCGGCACAAAGTCAGGTTTTTGCCTGCACTGCTTATAGCAAAAAGCAAGCCGTACCTATGATTTTCTGATAATTATCCTGGAAGATTTCTGAGCAATTAACATTTCCTCAGCTCAAGCAGAAACAAATGCTGCTATTGCATTTTTCTCCTGACATCAGTTAAAAGAAAATAACACCATCACTGAGACTGCACCTTCTGGGTACAACAACTTTTGTTTAAAAGGATTAGTTGGCTGCTCAATCAGTGTCGATCATAACTGTATTAAATTCAAGCAATAACTTCCTCAATAAATTCTTTGTCTTTGGGAAGCAGCTACAAAATCTGTCATTTGAAGTGTGTATGGATCTAGTTGGTGGCCCACAAGAAGTACAGGCTATTTGAGCTGTGTGGGTCACCAGAGGGCGCTCTACATGCCACTCAAAAACTAAAAATATTGTGTCTTTGCTTGCACCACAACAAACTATGCTTCCCAACAGTGAAAATGGCATACTAGAATATGCGGATTTTATGAATGTGGATACATTTCACAGTGTTTTGGCTGACTCGGATATTCGGCTGTATTTATTTGAGCCAGAGTAAACAGCGAAAAAAAAAACCTGTAGCAGAGCGAGGCTGCGGGTGCATCGGCCGGCCGGTGGGGCCTTTGCTCGTATTTGCCCTCCAACGCCCACAGAAACTGAATCATTCTGCCGCAATGAATTTCAACCTCGGCGTTTTTTTGTCAGATGCTGTCGCCGACGCCAACCAAGAGAGAACCGCGTGTGCAGTACTGTGCGTGAAAGTTTATGTTCTCACTTTGACAGAGGTGTGGTGAAGACATTCTTCAGGACAACAAAGATAAACTGGGGAAAAATATTCAAACAAACAGCAGAGTACAGAGTGCGGATGACATTTGAAGATTTTAGTCACCATAACGCCAACAAAGTGGGCCACGGTGGTGATTCACAGCAAACCTTGGACAATGCTTTTCCCAACGTGTTGTTGTGTACAATTGCTGCGGGTAGCTTCCTGATGAATAAACACCTTCTTTCCTTTATTTGATCTCTGCCAACAATATCTTCTGGCTGCTAATCGTTTTTTTGCTGCTTGGATGCTACAAGAGAACCGAAATATTGGAGGGTTAAGGCGTCAGAAGCTCACAGGCAGCGCACCCTGGTAAACGTAGGCACTGCTGACGCGGCTCCTCCAGCAAGAAAAACTGAGCTCTGCATAGCATTCACTGAGGAATTCATTGCTTCAATTTACTACTGACATTGAGTGGACACCCACATAAAAAGTGGCAAAAATTCAAAATTCAAAAAATTATTTTTTTAGGTCATTAAAATCATCTATTTTAAAATACACAATCTGTAATTTTCTTTTCAGAACATTGCTTGCAGAGAAGGACAGTCAAAATGACGTGATGTTGATTGCTTGTCCTCAAATAAAAAAAATATATATTTCAGTTTTGTCAGGAAGGGACTAATTCTGTAGGCTTCGGAGATCATTATACTAGTAATGATTAATTATACACACTTAACATATAGAAAAAAAAGAACCATCTACAACAGACGACAAATTAATGGATGAAGTTTTCAACTTTCTAAATAAGGACAGGAATTCATTAATAACACCAAAATTCATATATGAAATAACCTTAGTTTGAATTAAGTTTCTTTTCCCCTCTTATTTTCCTATGTCCAAACATGGTCTCCAATCTACAACGCGGACATTCAGGACTTAAGATGCAGGTAGGCAATATCACCAGGCAGCGCTTGAGGGCTGTGATAGAGAGCTAACAGAGCTAACAGGCAATTCCAGGCAGTTTTTTATTATAAACTGAAATTGCCTTTTGAAAGATACGTTTTTGCTCGTATCAAACATTGATCATAGTGTGAACTAACAACTAGAATTCAGATTTTCAACAGGCTCCTCTTGGAACAAAGGCATCTCATATAGATTTTGTTTCACATTAAATGGCGAGCGGGTAAAATAAAAAGGTAAAATAAAAATGGCTGTTAGATCGGTATCTTTCAAACTGCTCTGCTCTGTTCTACTGGCATTGGATTGATTGTCGATTGAGCTCACCGCGGAGGCAGCGCCGGTTGCCGTGCGGAATCTCTTGACGTCTTGTCCGGCACCGGCAGCATCCAGAGACAGTCCCCTTTTCACAGCTCCCCCACTGGTCCCTTCACCGCCGGGCCCGACTTCAGCCTCAGACTCCGGCTGCCGCACCAAAGAGAGGCACGCGCGCAAGAGGAGGTTAAAATTATTACAGTCTACACACTAAATATAATGTGATTACATCTTGTTAAAGCTTCTTATGAGCTCCTACGGGAATATAAATCATGAGGAAGAAGAAAAGCTTTATCTTGTAAAATAATAATCATCTTTCAGTCCGCAATAAAACTAAATATTATGAGAAGCGAAGAACATTATTTGGTTGACTCTACAGTATATGTCAACAAAGGATTAGAGAACAACACTGCTTTTAGTAGTTGCTAACTGGTAGATTTGACATCCATTTAAATCAATAAAAAACAGTATGTTTACCTGCTGGTCTTTGATCCTCTGTAACTCCCACTTGATGACCACCTCAGCCAGGTCCACAGCCAGTTTCCTCTGCTCTATGGTCACACTGGGGGTGAAGCCCAGACGCTGCATGGCACTGATCATGTGCTGCACCAGGTGGTGGCGGACAGGGTAGTACACCTAGGAAAACAAAGGCACTAAGTATTACCAACACTGAAAAGTAATAATGTGCAACAACTACAAGTAAACACATCTCCTACCAGCCGAGTCGTGATTCGACATATTAGTTAGTAGCTTCCACATTTAGTTTTCCACACACAAACTGTCAGGTCAGACTTTACTGCATTGTCTTTTCCATCTGTCTTGTCTGCTGGGCTGTAACCCAAACACATGGACTCAAAAACACTCGTTTTCATTTCTGAGACCCAAAAATATAATGTGAAGAATTAAATTGTCCAGTGAAACATGCATGACGGTTTTTTTTTTTTTTTTATATATATATTTAGGTCTACTACTGGTTCAGTTAACTTCTTTCTTGAGGATCCACTGCAAATGGGAAGAACCTCTCCCTTCCATCAACTTTGTGTTAAATCAAGTGTCTTTCAAGTATGATCGCACATAAATGAGACTGGCTTACGTCACCTTAGCAACCGTCCAAAACAATGTTCAATGTATCTCAATAGCTGCTGCATCCTTCCTGTTGTACTTCCTCTAGACCCACACTGAAGGATTCCCTAAAAGTGCCAACAAATCTGAGCTTTTCCTTGAACCGATCACACCCCTGCCTTGTGTCAGCTCCATCTCGTTAATAGAAATCCAGCGAGCCTGCCGACAGCATTAACATCAGCATTAATATGGTGAAGGTTGGCAAAAATAAAAAATAAAAGTGCGAACTGCAAAAAGTGTAATTGTTTTCTCTACACTGCCAATACGCTGCTCTAGATTTCGGGGTGATAATGCATGCAAAGGTAAATTGGGTGCTCAATCACTCCGAGACTTTTGAACCAGAATACTCTAACTCTGACAGCGTATTCTCACTTAGTCTCAAGGACATGATGACACTCACTTGGCCCCGAGCATTCACACACTCAAGTGTCACACTGGAGAGTCACTTAGCTTCCGAAAACCAAACTGGGACTCTCAAACACGCATGCAGACAAAGGAGCGAGAGATGAGATGTCTATCTGAGGGCTTTTGTCAGTGTCAAAGAATATTAAAGTTTCTCACTTTGAGGGTAATTATAGTCGATAGAGCAGGACTTCACCGCCCCTTAATGACGGCGTGGCTAAGCCCTGTCCATCACGTGTGCACGCAGACAAACACGCACACAATCTCCCCATTTCTTTATCAAACACACGCACGCGCACAAAGTCTCTCATCTGTCCGTCATTATCTCCTCCCCAGTGTAATTATGCTGATGTGATTACATTAGATTAGTCATCTGGCCCAGTGAGAGCAGCCTGTCAGACAGAGAGAGAGAGAGAGAGAGAGAGAGAGAGAGAGAGAGAGAGAGAGAGAGAGAGAGAGAGAGAGAGAGAGAGAGACAGGGGGAGCTGAGGAGAATGTCAGTCTTCTGCTAAAAGACTGTCGCCTCTGACTGGCAAGGCGGAGAACATTGGCTGAAGGAGCGAGAAGGCAGAGGGCGTCTTTCAAGTTTGAGGAAAGTGAACATAAAATCCATCCACTCTCTGCTGTTGTTGACTTTTCCACAGATGACAAGCTCTTTGATTGTGCAGGGTGTGTTGAAGAATGTTCTTCTGCTCTTCTGACTAGGAGACAACAGAGTACAGCACCAATGTTTTGGTCCCCAAAAAAAAAAAAGTCCAAATAAAACTGAAACAAATTAACATCATAAACATTGTTAATTGGGCCATACATCAACTTTTTATGATGATGCTCCTTTCACATTAGGACACGTTAAGAGGTGCGATGCAATTTAGGGCACTCAGATAATCAGTAAAATGAGCTCTTCAACTGTTTCCACATGCTTCCCCGTGGTGCGCATATTGAGTAGTGAGCTGCGGCAAAAATGGCTGAGTGGGCACACTAGAGTGGCAGCTGCCCTCTTACTAGTCGTTTTAGCAGCTTACCTCGAAGAACCGTAAAGTTTAAGATGCTGATATTCAATGCTGAGTTATTAGTCAACCTTAGAACTGCATTACTTTGAATGATCTAAACTCAGATGAACAGCACACAACGGTGATTAGACCAAAGTGTTCATGATTATTGTAAGTCACAAGGACAGGAATCAGATATGTTTGGCTGCTGTCTGCCCCTCGGAGCCCAGATGGATATCCTGGGACCCCATACATTCAATAGTGATGGTCTGACAGAGGACGATGTATTTCTGTGTGTGTTTCTCTACATCTGCTCACCCTGAAGTGCTGCACAATGAGATGCAGTATGTGAACCAGCTGCGGTACAGTGTGTCCCTCCTCTACAATTATTTTGCGAGTCCAGTGGGTCAACATCTGGTGGCCATCCTCCATGCGGGCCGGCACAGCCGGGGTCAAGATGGCCATGGCCTGGCGAACAATAGCCCGGGCCTCCATTGTGTGTGCCTTCAGCAGGCTGTGGAAGACCTGCACAAAGCACAAAACAATATCTAATTAGGTCCCTTCCTACATTCATGTTACATTTCCTTATAGAGTAGTGAACTTGGTAGGGATCTTTTTGTCTGTATTCCCATTTCAGTTTTTTCTTTAAATTATATACTTAAGGTTATTAGTAACAGAAACATAAGACTCCTCAGATAATGTAACAGATTTATGTTGACCATGAATATGGAAATTAAGGCAGTCACAGGCATGAATGAAAATCTGTAACATGTCATTGCTGCAGGTTTGAACAAAACATGGCACCTTGACTGTTGAATTTAATTAAACCAAATACAAAATTGTAAACTGAACAGATGTAAACATTATAATGTGTTTTAGTTTTCTCTCCTCCGCCGTCACAACTCTCCACATGACCGGCCGTTTCTTGCCAAAACTTGGAGACGTAGTTAACTTGACTTTTTAATCAAAGAACCATATGTCTCTCAACACGGTTACAATGTTCAACAAGGATTTGAGCGGCATTCATTTGGATCCAAACCTCCGAATTGTGATTTACAGTGAGTTAAGAGTAACATTTTCTATAGGAAAAAAAATGAATGGGATTTTGCTGGCTCCTCCCATTTCACATCCTCACCTGCAGGACAATCTTCTTGTGAATGGCAAACTTTGCAATGATGTGGGCCAGAAGAAGGTGACCACTGTATTTACAGGCAGGGTCCACGCAGGCTTTGGGCAGCAGGCATGGCCATGCGAAGGTCATGAGGCGACGCAGCTTGCTGTTGCGAGACTTGTTGTTGTCGTGAATGTGGTGGGGTGCGTGCTCCACCAGCAGGGTGGAGAACTGCAGCAGGCAGATTCGCAGCGAGTCCAGCAGGTCAGCCTGCTTCTCCGGGTCCAGAACCTTGGAGAGGAATAACAAAGACGTGGCGTTCAAAATTATTGAGTGAAGCAGAAATGGAAAACCGCTTTTGCTGCTCGTAGCGCAAAGTGAACACAGTATATCTGCAGGGATTTAACCAAGTTGTTGATCATGAACAACGAATCAACTGTTTTTCCAGGCGGTGAGATATTCTGTGTACAACAAATACAAACAAAAATGTGTTTACTGAATCTGATTGACACTGAGGCACAATAGAATCTACCTTTATATATATTCAAAACTTCTTACATCTCCCCAACCAAAATAGCCATCACCACCTACATTCCCAGGAGAGGAGGTGCAAAACAGAGGACAGCATGTAGAGAGGCAGGTGAGGGAGGAAATGAGTTTTAACCAGACCACAGACGAGCCATTAGCAGCTATTAGGACCGGTGCTAGTCAGTGATGAGATCTGCCACAGCACAAACAAACATGCTGACCTTTAGCACGGTCGCACTGTGACATTCACACCATGAATTATAGTCTGGCATGACGATTGAAACGTGATGGAAAGAGGGGCCGATGGGATGGTGAGAGGAAGAGAGAAAAATAAAGACAGATGAATGAGACTAAAAGGGAAAAGAGAAGAGATCAAATGAAAGCAATTAAGTGAAGTAATATGTGGAGGCCATGAGAGAAGAAGGATCCGACTAAGTGGGATGTAGTTGATGATGACTGAGTATGGAGAGATGCCAGACTGAGAGGACATTATGAGACCAAATGCAGCAGGTAATGAAATCACAAAGATGGATAGAGACATAAAGCAGTTGTGTAATAAACAGGAAGAGGAGGGGCGTGAACTGACTGAATGTGGCAGAAAGATGTTGAAAAGAGGAAAAAGAAGTATGTGCGTGAACGTGTACCTTGGTGATGAAGACACTGGTAATGCTTTCAGGATTGTCTCCTTCAGGGTTGGGCGGTCCAAGCAGCTGCTCACCTTCCCCTTTCTCAAAGCTGTGGAGGAAGGCTGGATTTAAGATGTGCTGCAGCACCTAGGAAACAAACAAAAAAACAAAAACACAATTTCAAGGACAAGAAACCCTAAAACATTTCCCCACCGGTGCATTTACAACCTTTGTCCCTTTTTTCCCAAGATTATAAGGGACGACTTCACTGTGAGATCACACCTTCAAGAAAGGAGAAACTAATCAGTAAAATCACCTGGTGTGGTCTTTCAACAGCTACATAAGAGAGGAAAAATGTCACACTCTCAAATCTCTAAGGCACTTAATGAAGTGATGAAACAGTAATCTACTCTTAAAATCAACAGGACATGTATCCTTTTCAAAATGATAATAAAGGGGGGAAAAAAAAAAAACTTTGATTCATTAGAGAAAGAACAAGAAGTCACGGCATAAAAGACAGACGTGAGGTCCAGCAATGTCAAATGTGACCCAAAATAATGGTAATAAAGGACATGAAATTGAAAGAATAGATAGACAATAACATATTCCCTTAATTATTCCATAAGCATTCAAAGCCAAAACACTAATTCATTCAGAGGAAAGATTTAAAATGCCATTTATTGTACTAGAATGTTGAAATTTGCAAGGATTGGAAATGAGGGCTTGATTAGCTAGTAAATCGCATAATAACCCCACCAGAATACAGCTAACGACTGCATTTATTAAAGAAGCTGCTATCTGTTAAAGAACACACCCCTTCAATCCATCATTGGGGAGGACGGCGCATCGCTCAGTGCAGAATGAGCTGTGGTAGCATATGTTCCAACTCTGCCATTAGCGCATTATTCACGCACACCCTGCACAATGCACATGCTCGGTTGGCAGACGCATGCGCGCGCGCGCACGCACGCACACACACACACAAAATGAAGACTGAAGAAAATGCATTGAGAACCACTCTGCTCCTCATTCTCATGTTTTCCTATTAACTCAAAGCTCGTCTCCACCATCGATCACGGCAAGATAACTCCTGCAGGAGCACATCATCATCTGTGTGCTGGTCCATGTGTGCATATAAAACAGCTTTGGGCAAGTAGCCTAGATTTCATTCTGTAGGTGTCTTAATTATCTTAAATCTTGTTTCCATTCACAAATATCTAGTGTGTGTGTGTGTGTGTGTGTGTGTGTGTGTGTGTGTGTGTGTGTTGCAGCGCCGCTATAGTTCCTCTCCGACTTTTATGGGAGGGAGATCTTTATAAGGGGGGACGAATATGTTTAATACCTTCATATCCAAGAGGAATGTACCAAAAACAGTTGTCTGTAATTGGTATGAATCCTCACAAAATGCATGATGATCCCCACTAGCTGCAAAATGATAACAATGAATCACTTTTACACGGGGTGAGGTGAAGAGCTGCAGGATCTTATTTCAGCCTCGGCACATTTCGATCCTCATATAATCGAGGAAAGCAGACACTTTGAAAAACTAAATAAATAATGGGATTCTATTGAAATGGTTTTGTTATTTGTCAAAATGGGACAGTTTGGAAAAGCTAACTAGAAGACAAGTAGTCTGTGTTCATAATGCTGTTGCACAAAACAATAGTTCAAATTCCAAATGTGAAAAAACAAACAAACGTGAAAATTTTGCATCTTCACCCACACTGCTGTTGGGCTTCAGACAGGGAAATGCCTTTGATTATATATATTTAAATTCTTTCTATAATCTTTATCCAAATTGTTGTTCTTTTTTTCAGTATTGATTATTGCTCATGTAGATCCTTGTGTTTGTTTTGCTATATATTGCCTTTAATTTCTTTTATTGATTAATTTGATTTTAATTCTTCAAGTCTACCCGATTCAATTCTGTCTGATGTTGAGCAGCACTTTGGTCAACTACTGTCGGGTATAAATGTCCTCTCTAAATAAACTGATAAGACATCCCTGAACGGACGCATTCAAGGGACCGGTGCTGAACTGACAACATGCATTTGTTGTTTAGAACGGTTTGATTTCAATCTCTACTAAGGAGTTCGTTGAAGCGCTGCGTGTGGACACGTTCTGATGGGAACAAAGAGAGAAGCAGCAGAATGGGAAACAGATGCAGAGCGCTTCACACATTTCAGACATTTGTTTGTTTGCTTTTCTGCTAGAGATCTGTTCCACGAATAGTCAAAACGCTTTTGAACACAAAAGTGGTCTTCTGTTAAGACTGTTTGGATAAAACAAAAGAAGAGACAGCAGCAGCATGAAGTCAGTCTGTGCTACCGCAGATGATTCATTGCTGCCGTCTCTCCTTCACTCTCTCACACAAACACACTTCTCTGAGCTTGTTCTCTGTAAAATGTTCCCTAAACTCTTGTGATTCTTTATAAGAACCTGATTTTCTATGTAACTCAAGACATACTGAGACACACACACACACACACACACACACACACACACACACACACACACACACACACACGTTTCTGTGATACTGCACTTCCGGAAAATGCTACAGGCAATTATTTAAATGTCAATGAAGGCAACACCCACACTCATTGTCTTGCTCACGACTCATTCGCCAAACAGCACAAACACATTCACACAGTCACATCCTGTCTGCTGGTCTGCGTCTCCCCTCATACGCACATCTGCTGCCCACCAGCAGAGGACAATTAAGGAAAAAACAACAATAGGAGCGAAGTTCTGATGGGGGAATTGCGGGGAGGTGGGGGGGGGGCAGCTCAGCGAGCTAAAACTCTACTCTGCTAAAAATTGAAATTCAGCATTTCCGCAAAGAAAGATACAGAACAATGAATTGCCTGAACTCATTGTTCTGTCTTATTTTTTTCCTCTTATTTTCATCATCCATACAGCACTGAGGCAATGCAACGCATATGAGCAAAAAGGGCTGGTGGAGTGACCAGCATTAAAAACGCAACTGTATGTCCTTGGATTTAGGGGTCTGGGTGCATTTGCCAGCTTCTTTTTTTTTTGTGTGTGTGTGTGTGTGTGTGTGTGTGTGTATGTGTGTATGTGTGTATGTGTGTGTATGTGTGTGTACAGTTATGTGTTCTTGCCACACAGCCATTTGGCTCTGTGCTGCTGTGTGCCAGGCCGGGCTTTCCCCATTGACCCGTTTGTACTTAACAGCAGTGCCGTTGCTCCTCTGTGCCAGGTTATGCGTCTGTTACAGCTGTGCAAAATATGTGTGGGAGTGCCCATCTGTGTGTGTGTGTGTGTGTGTGTGTGTGTGTGTGTGTGTGTGTGTGTGTGTGTGTGTGTGTGTGTGCGTGCGTGTGCGCGTGCGTGTGCGTGCACGAATGCCTGCATGCAGGAGAGTGAGTTTAATTAAAAGGCAGCCCGAATGACTGTAATGCTTGCAGCAGCAGCAGGTCAGGTAGAGAGGACAGAAGCATTCATCTGTGAGCCTCTGAGGGTCCAGAACCAGACAAAATGACCTTCCCGACTCCATCAGAGAAATTCTGGTACAAAACACACCAACCATAAAAGTCACACAGATCAGGTCCCTAAATGCTACATTTCCCATGATGAGGAAGCAAAGTATGTAAGCTGAGGAGAAACTGAAAAAATAAAGCATCACTCAGTGTAGGGCTGGGCAAGCTTACGGAGAAGCCATTATTTTAAATCTTGTTTTCCACAATGTAAAAAGTCCAGAAGACGAATCTAAAGTGTGATTGTCAACTACAGTCTATTTCAAATCAGCACTTATCTAAATGTGTATTTTCTTATACATATAGCAGGCTTCATAGGACTGAATTTGCACAGCAGTGTTTTGGTGCCACTATGACATGTCCTTAGACTCTCGTTTTAAAAAGAAACAATATATTTTTATCATATCTTGTTCACCTTATTTTCTCATTATTTGCGAGATCCCGCTTTATTCCGTCTCAACAAACCTTTTCTATCTATAACAACGTGTCATTTTGTCTTGTCATATCACAAAAATCTCGTTATTTCACAGTCAATATATCTTGTAAAACTAATTTTCTCGTTAAGTATGGTGTTGATAACATCACACCAAACACCGACTTCCCACTAAAGTGTTAAAACAAAAGAAAGTGCACCATTTCCTGCAGAGACACTGTAGCATAAACCAATCATAACACAACTGATAAACATATCAAATGTTGTAGGGAGTTTGTTTTGTGGCTGCAGATTGCTTTATGATGTTTGTGCGCCTGTGCGTAATGACTGCGTGTGATTCAGTGCCTGGCAGCGCAATGCTGACATGCCAGGACGCACATGTTAAAGTATCTGACAGGAATAGTACTATGTATCCACCATCACAATCAAACCCTCCACAGACACAGCCGATAGAAGTATCACCCATCCATCACTCCACTGCTTATTCTGTGCAGGGTCGAAGGGGAGCTGAAGCCTGTCCCACTGCGGCATGGGTGGGTACACCTGCACAGACCACCAGTTTATCACAGCGCTGACACAGCGAGACAGTTTCCCATCGACAGGCGAGCTTTACACGTGTTACCGTCCATGTTTTGGTTTAGATTCTAAACATTACGTAAAACTACACGTGCATGAAAAGGAAGAGCATTCAAACAGCTTCTTGGTCAGAGATGGCGGCATGATTGTTTTAGTGTCTTACTGTCTATTCTATTTATTAGCTCCTTGATAAGCACCTGTAAAGCACTCGCTTTCCCGCGAGCCTGTATGAAAGGTTCTTTGCAAGTGAACTTTAATTGACGGATGGTGGTGATGGATATGCTGCAAATAGCGAAGAATAACTACGGTTATTCAGCTCGCTACATACGCACATGGTACTGCTCTAAATGCATATCCAAGTGCTACATCATTCCTACAGTCCGTTACTGTACCTGGCCTTGTGCTCACTGCTCATGCTCACATGACGTAGCAGAGGGAGGGTAGATATCCATCCTGGTTAGAGATTCTGCTGTATGTCAACACTGCACTGACGGATACTGAGTTTATAGTCTGGCCAATGATAATATCTGATCCCAAACATCTCCTCCATGCAAAAAAAAAAAAACAGACAGCAATTAACATAAAAGCACCTGGAAACTTGATCACCTTATACATATATCAACTGTATTATATGATTGCTCCAGGCTACGCTGTCTCTTCAGTGCGTGATTGGTAAAAACAGTGTTCTACCTCCAGACATCATTTCAACATTGATCCAAAACATGTTTTCCAAAATTGTAAGTTGAAGGGAAAGTCCCTCCGGCACATAGTAATAAGCCGAGTCTCCTGCTCGGATTGCTTGCGTGCATACCTTTGCTTTAAGCTCATCATTGAAGTGGGGATCGTTGAACTCGACGAAGCGGAAGAACAGGGCCCGTTTCTGGGCAATGGAGTACTTCCTGGGAATCTCCTCCTCCATGTACTCCTTCAGGAACGTCATGTTGCACAGGAAGCGACCCGTAAAGGCGCGCAGCAGCTGGAACAGCAGCTCAATCTCCGAGTAGTTACGCCTATCAAGACAGTGGGTCAATAAGTTCAGTGCACAGATAGAGAGAGATACGTCTAATGTCAACAACAGCGACATTAGATATAATCCTGTGATTTAAACAAAGGAAATTAGCAACTTTCGGGAACTTTCTAATGATCCCAAATACCAAGCTAACTAAGGTAATTAGTCAGTTTTGCACTCTTCCTCAGCAGAACTTTATTTATCAAAAGAAGGTTGACTGAACACGCGCTCTCTAAAGTTAGTGGCCGGAGTAGTTGGGGGTTAATTGCAGGGTCTGAAATAAACATCTGCTAAGTGCCTCGTGCGCCAAGTGTGTTAGCACTTTCTCAGCGCTCAGACAGAGAGGTGGGGTGAGGAGGTCACTCATGATTGGAATACCATTTAGTTCAAATTAAAAACTGCACTAACTTAGAAATGTGCATTATTAGCTTGTAGTGCTCACACTACTGAATAACTCTGAACGATACTCAAAGGGTCACTTAAGTCATCAAGTTTTACACTCTGCTGCCAACGCTGTTAATTTCTGATTAATGACTACCCCAAAAGCTCATCCCCTGTAGTTGCTTTAGGGGGCAGATAGTTTATTATCAGTCCCCAAAGCACATTTTCACATCAAATCGGACAATTTTCAGTTTCTTGGAAAACTTGTCTAACCATTTAGGCCTTTTTCATCCCCATTACAATTTAAGGAAGTCTACATACTTGCAGTAGCTTAGCAAGCAGAAGGCCAGCAGCTTGGGCTCCTTCCAGTTGGTGGCAGCCATGTTGTCTTTGCGATGTCTCTCCTGGAAGGCCTCGCTGACCCATACCCGCCTCAGCTGGCTGACCAGAGAGTGCTGCCCTGCCAGCCAACCATCATCATTCTTCACTATGATGCTAATAATCTGAACAGATGGGAAGAAATGGCAAAAAAAGGGGAGAGTTAAATTAGGTTTAATGCTGAAATTACTATGGGTTAAGCAGTATTAAGATTTGGACGAAGGAACCACCTAAGGGTTAGATTTCGCCACGCATCCATCTGTCTGCCTATGTGTAGTACGTGTGGGTGGAAGTGCATACTTTGATAGCTTGAAATTGCAGGTCCAGTCTGGCCGTGGTGGTGGAGGGAGATCCAGGTCGAACGGTGGCCGCAGTCCCAGCGGGAACAAGCAGGGGGACGAAACGGTTGGGATTAGACGCCAATACGTCTCTCAGTGGTTTGGCATCTTTGTGTTTCAGAAAACTCTGTATATGAACACAAACACATACTGTAACTATAACACAAAATTATATATAGTATAACTTGAGAGAACAATGCTGACCGCACTGAAACAACAACTGTACACAACACATTTGTGATACAGAATGATAAAGAAAATTAGGAAATTTTACTGGGAGTGATCCATCTCAATTTGGTGTTAAGGGGACCACTGAGCCTCGAAACACCCAATATATCCCCCATTATAGCCCATTACAGAGGCAGCAGAAAAGCAAAATGCTTTTTTAATGACAAATATGTCAATGAAAAGACTGGAGGGACGGCTTTTTAGAGCTGCTATTGTCTGACCATGAACATGCGGCTCCACTGGGGGTCGTTGAGCGTAGCCTCCATCATGAACAGCTCCACCGTCTGAGATGGGTGACGAGTCAGGAACTTGATCAGAGGCTCCCTGAATGGACTGCCGGCCTGGTGCGAGAAAATTAAAGGAGGGAGGTGAAAAAGAGAAGCAAAGGAAAGTGACAGAAGAAGGGGAGATGACTTTGTAA
The DNA here is from genome assembly GCF_022577435.1 of Embiotoca jacksoni. NCBI lineage: Eukaryota > Metazoa > Chordata > Actinopteri > Embiotocidae > Embiotoca > Embiotoca jacksoni. The sequence goes on along the minus strand of NW_027185341.1, from coordinate 6,367,527 downwards.
AAGCAAAAACAGACTTGTTTAATGTGAATTAACATTATATTTCAAATCAAAGAAATGTATCTCCGGTTGGAAAAATTACTATCTTAAGATTATCAGGAGTGTTTTCAATGATCTAATGTAAACTTATTATGCATTACATACTTTACCTATGAAATGTCTCAAGTGGTGTCAATGACTCTTTTTCAAGCCGTAAGATTGTTTAAAGCAAAACAACTAAAGCCAACGTTTTCTCTAAATGCTGTTTGCCCAGTGCTCTTTGGTTTCCCTGCTCATCCTCCACAGCGATTATTGTCTGCGTGACTATGACTTTATAACTTTATAACTACTTTTAATGTAAGACTGTCCATACAAGTCCTTCGAAAGTGTGAAGGTGGTGTCCTATGGAGTCCTACCTCTATGAGCATAGCCCGCTCTGTCTTCATGACCACCTCCAGCAGAGGTTTAACTAGAGTCTGGGGTGCCGCTGGGATCAGGTGGAAAAGGTTAATGATGGCAGAACAGATCTTCATCTCCTGCGGAAAGATTCAGAGAAAGACAACAGAGGAAAGAAGGGAGCGGATGAAACTTTTAGACAGGTGAGTGAGACACAGACGTCATTTCAGACAGACAGTCTTGATGAACACCCACTGTGGAAAGACAAAAACGAATCTTAGTCAAAAGACTGAAAATCCAATCTGTAATTATCCGATAGTTAACTCCCCACAGGAACAGTGCACAGTGCCACATTCTGATGAGCTCCTGGGTTACATTTGCAAAGGGTATAAACAAATAAAGGATAGTATGCATGGTCATTGTTGTAAACCTTGTGGTATCAATGTCTTGGAGGAGCAACAGTTAGTGGAAAAACAGGAGAACTGGACATTTCTAAACAGTCAGAATGTGAGGTTAGAGCGAAGCTGAGATGATATATCTGAATATGACCACAGACACATGGACACAGAAATACAGGGCAACTCCACCACTACCACGACATTGGTTCAATTCACCAGCATGACATTGGATCAAACTAAGTAGCAATCACTGACAGAGAGTCACCAACAGAGGGCGCAACACCAGGTCACATCTCACCTCAACACCCTCCAACGCAGGCTGTACCAGAATGGGAGACAATGATCAGAGTCAGCAGAACAGTATGTGTGCATTTTTGTGTGGCTGTGTGTTGTCTGTCTTTGTTCCACATGGAAGGTGAGCAGATAAGACAGGGTAATAATGGACGGCCCGACAGCAGCAACCTTTACGAGTGACCTCAGGAACAATTTTTCTCTGCTTCGGCTAAATAAAAAGGAAGGATTGTTAGCCGAGTAACAGAATCTATGGCATCTGGAGGAAAAACACCTGTCGGACTGATAAAAAAAAATCAATAATACAGACAGGGAAATTTCAGGCATTGTGGTTTGAACCCTTTCAGTAATATTTTTTTTCATACTCCTTCCTCCACTCTATTCTCCTCCTCTCTGTCAAAACCTTTATATGTCTACACGTCTTGAGACAATCTCTCTCAGCTCCATCCCCAGTTTTTGTCGCTAATTGACTCCCTGACCCTGGCGCTACTGTTGCTGACAGCCTCACTGTCAACAGGCACAAAGACCACAATTTGGAGGGCAGGATAAGACAAAAGGCCAATTTGCATCTAATTAAACAGCATTTTGAGATGGGTCAGGATGAACTCGTATAAAGACAAGGGAGCAAAAGAAATTATCGTTATTTCTGTGAGGGAGAGGCAGCTGTTTTCCCCCCGTCTCCCTCACCTTTTCTCTGCCTTTACAAGGTTATCTGTCGGGGAGATAATGAGGAGACGCAGTGCTGGGCCCACCACCGCCTGCCTGGCGCCTAATTAATCATTGATTGTAATATGGGCACTCACAACTCATCTGGGAGGAGGCCACACAGAGAAGGTGTCGACTACATGTGACTGTGGCTTTGTGAGCACAGGGAGCATTTTCTCTCCCCCCTCAGTGCTTTTTGCTTTAGGCACAGCAGATCAACTGAACAAAAACGGTGCCAGTACACATCCCTATTGACTTGACCACACCGGCCATGAACGCCTCAGTATGGCATTCAAACAGGATTTGACGAAAGGCAGACAAAAGAACAAATTTACGATTGTATTACATTATTAAAGCAAGGTGTTGTGTCTGAAATGTGTTTACTTACACTGCCATCGCTGCGCTGGCCTCCTTTATGTGTTATTACAACTACCTCCATCCACTTACGCAGGTGTTGCTGTAAAAGAGAGAAATAAGATTGAGACTGTGTGTAAGGGACTTTGTGTGTGTGTGTGTGTGTGTGTGTGTGTGTGTGTGTGTGTGTGTGTGTGTGTGTGTGTGTGTGTGTGTGTGTGTGTGTGTGTGTGTGTGTGTGTGTGTGTGCATGTCTTTCTACCCTCATAGGGACCAATTTTGGTTTATAACCATGGATGTGAGGACATTGGTGGACATTGGTGGACCTTGGTGTTAGGGTTAAGGGTAGAATTAGGTTGGGATAAGGGTTGAGGTTAGGCACTTGGTTGTTATGGTTACAGTCAGGGCAAGGTGCTAGGGGATGCATTGTTTGTCCTCACAAGAGATTGAAAGACAAAGATGTGCGTCTGTGTGTGTGTGGGCATGTCTTTTGAGCTTAGCAGGTAGAACATGGCACCAACAAGAACCGATATTTATTCAAGAGATTCATATAATAAATTAACACATTTTCCACCGATAATTCAAATGTCTGACTTTGCTTAATTATGAAACTATTAAGGAACAGGCGAGTGCACAGACAACAATCACTGTCGCACTTCTGAGCCCCACTGACTTTGCTCCCTCAAAATATTAGAATATGACAGCTGCCAGCAGGAAAAACAACTTTCTCATTCATATAAATTTTGGCAAGGCAAGTCTTAGCTGGTTTTTAACATTGTTTTAACACGTTTGAGTGCAAGAAATCATTAACTGATCCCTTTAAGCAGAACTAGTTAAATTGCAGATGGACTACTCCAATTTTTTATTTTTTTTATCTGAATAATCTGACTGCAAAATCAACAGTAGAATTTTATAACTTCAAAAAATATTCAAATAGTCCTAAATGTACAGCTATTTAAATGCTGAGCTGTCAGGTGTTGAATAAAAGACAAGCAAATGTTGTGAGATGAAGAGGAGAATGTCGACTGAGGAAGAAGTTTCTCACCATCATCTGGTCACAGAACTTGTCGTTGAAGGAGTTGGGGAAGAGACGTGTGACGGAGGTGAGCCGGTTCACCACGTTGAGGGTTAGGCTGCGGTAGTCGCCCAGCATCATCAGTAAGGGGCGCATGTGAGTGTGGATCTGGTCTACTTCAATAGTGGCACCTTCCAGGAACTACAACAAAATACAGGGAAACATGCAAACATGCAATTTTAAAATGTTTAAATAACCTCTTGAAAAAAAAATTTACGTGAAGACTGTATAAAATAACATTGAAAAATGTGAGGTCTGATTTGTTTGTTCTGATGGATATAATGAAACATTATGTAAAAAATATCCACATAGCTTTTCATATATTCAGATCTTTTCCTCAACATGAGACCTGGCCTTGTCTGGTTTTCTGGCCCCCCATGTCTCCATTAAAGCACCGAGGCCACTCAAATGAGGGCATGATGAGCAGTAAACAAGCACACATGCCACCCAAACACACTGAGGACGCACACCCACAACCTCACGCAGAGGGGGAGGAGGGCAGGGGGGATGATGCATGGCAGCCACATTCATTTTCCTCTCAGCGCTGAGAACAAACACTCCATCCTGTATCGATCTGGCCATGGCAACGCTCATTAGTGCTCGCAGGGCAGAGATGAAAGAATGGAGAGAACAGAAAATGGCAAGCAAAAAAAGAAGGAAAGAAAAATCACAGGATAGTGAAAAGGAGTGATGGTGGTAAAAAAAAAAAAGAAAAAAAAGAAAAGAAAATTAAGGACACTGAAATGGAAGGGAAAAGGGACAAAGAGCCGGGAGTAGATGGATAGAGGCTTAGACAGTATGGATACTTTGATGAATAGAGGCAGAGCTGGTTCAGGGAGAGTGTGATAAAGCAGAGGGAGGTCCATATGAAGATAAGTGGGTGGAGAAATGGTACGAGGGGAGGATTAACAAAGAACTTCGAAGATGGCAAACGACATGTGATACAGACAAAAGACTGAGGAAGAGGCGAGACAGAGAACAATGGAAAACAAGATAATGAAACACTACTTATTAGGACTGTGACAATATGCTTATCTCCCAATTTTATTCTACCAACATACTCGTGTGCCGAATCAAGCTGTGATTTTATTGACTTATTGTGATATTTGTTTACTTCTATTTAACACCACGGGGCAAAGTTGAATCATACAATTCTATAGACTATGAATCTCATGAGCCATATTTCCAAAAACAATGCCCACAGAACATGGCCGATATGCTTTTATCCGATTGTAAGGGAATGTCACACCAGACCCCAGATTACTGACATCGCATACTGTGACATACAGACAGATTTAAGTGGCGAAGATTGGTTTAACTAGCAGTGTGTGAAGTCATTTGGCAGCGGCATGGATGTTTATTTATATGTAAAAGTCTTATACTACAATTAGAATAAAGTTAATTAAGTTATAATACTTATAATAGTTCAAAGTACTGTTATATAGAGATGACACAGTAGAGGGTGTAGAATATGTAATTTTGAGAAACATTTAAAAGATGTGACTAAATTAACTTCATCTGATGATCACTTAAGACCACTAAAGGGAACAGACTAATCCAGATATAGAAATATCATGTCAGGGTCTGTGGTTTGGCTCCAAAGGAGTTTCAGCTGAAAGTGAGTGATGTAACTAAGTAATTGTCTGAAAAAAATTCTAAATCAATTAAAAAACCAGAAAAGAATGTAAATATGCCAAAACAGAAGAAGGTAAATATGGTGTTGAAATGTGACAAACACAACAACAAAGTGGTAAAGATAATACAGCCTCCCTGAAAATTAAATCAGCATTGTAATTTTGGGTATTAATCACAAAAAGGCAAACAGTAAATTTTCCTCTTGGCTTTACGCAAGATGACATCATGACATTGTACATCTTTGAAAAAGTGATTTAGTAAAGAATCCCCCAGAAATCATTTACTTCTGAGAAATGTCTAATCCCTCACAAAAATGTACTTGTCATATTTGGTAAAGATGATCTGTTTAAGGGGCAAAAACATCTTCAACTGTAACATTTCTTGAGAGTTATGATATAATGCGTTATCATCATATTCTAAACCGATTACAAAGCAAAAAACTAAAGGATGAGAGGTGTCACTCACCTTCCTCATGCACGCCTCTCCCGCTTCCTGGAGTTCATTGTTGGTGGAGTTGAGGGCTTTAAACAGGGCAGCAATGATCTTCTCTCTGGACTGTGGCAAGTAGTTACAGGCTGCCAGCGCATCTAATCCAGATAAAGAATATTAATAACATTCAACACGTCCTTTCTGATAAGAAATGGAAATTAAGGGACAAAAATAAATAGAATAACTGAAGAGGAAGAAACCCAATCATTTAAACATTTTAAGATGTTAGTAATGAAGTCACTGGTTTAATTCACACAGTGGTAAAACAAAGATAAAATGACACAATATGGTCAACAACAATGATCCAGATAATCTCTGCTAATATAATGATAGTAGTTTTAAGACTGTCATTTTCATCTTCCCCAGTGATGAGGTTTGAGGTTTACAATTTAACCACTGGTTTTTGCAGAGCACCGAGAAACAAATTTAAAAGAGGAGAAAGCATCACTTGGAAAACTCTAATGTTACACGGAACAAATAATAAACATAAAGCTGAGCCTACTTACTGAGAGCAGCGATTCGGAGGGGAACCAGGGAAGGAAGGCTCTTGTAACAGGGCAGCTTCATCAGAGCAGCATCCTCTGCTTCACACAGGTTCAACAGCTGGATAGAGGAAAAAAAGACAAAGGTCAAAGGTCAACAAGTAATAATCAATTGAAGTATGTTATGATGTCTTGTACATATATCTTTAATAAGAAGATTATGAATAGCTCAAAGTCAGTTTGTTCACTGTTAATAACTTCTGTGTCTTGCATACCTCTGTGTAGAAGACCTTGTGCTCCATGACATTGAGATCCATTGTGAAGAGGCGAGGCTGCAGGGTGGTGCAGAAAGTGTTGCCCTCCATCAGGCCGATTTGGGCATTAGCAGGCTGGTGACGCAGCAGGTGCTTCTTAGGGGGAACCATATCTTGCAAAACCTAGAGAGAAAGAAAACCCATTAAAACAGGGGCCTCAAATAATCGCCATATATTTATACTGTTCATATTTAGCTCTTTATTCACCCGTTGTGTCCACCTTCTCAATGGGCAAATCAATTGCTGATTTACAAAAATGTTGTAGTCTTGTATTTCAAATCAAAAGTGTGTATTTAAGCTGATAAAATGGCTGCATTTAAGAAAAAAGTCTAACAGCATTAAATCATGGCAGACGTTTGCAGAAATCTTTTAGTCTTCACCTCCTTATGTGGTTCCATGATGACAGTAACACTCTTGCCGGTGACCTGGGCTAACACCTGCAGAGAGTGCATGGCCTGCTTTCTGACGGTGGAGTTGGGGGAGGTGACCTCTCGCACCAGGTCGTGTGTGACCATGTGGAAGGACTTCTCCTGGGCAGCGAGCAGCTCCTCTGTCTTTTCCTCGTCTTTCAGCGGAGTGGCACAGCGCACAAGCAACTGCTCCAGTGTGGTCTTCGCCATGGCTACTGCTCCATTTGACACCTGTGTGGAAATCAATAAGTTAAAAGTACAGGGTTTTTTTTTTAGCAATAAGAGTACAGTGATGTGACACCGCAGGTACGTTACAAGTTCAAGTTGGTATACTGCACCCGCTGCAATAACAGGAGGACAAATTTGACAAGCAGGTCATCTTTGCGCAGGTAATCATTTATTAAACATGTGTCACATGACTTCCACTCCTTTTGAAATTCTTTGTTATATAATCGTTTAATTTACTCTCACCTCTCCTGTGAGGTCCATCATGACGAAGAGCAGGGCTTTGAGAAAAGTGAGCTGGTTCTGTAGCACCCAGATCAGAGGCAGTCTCTCCATCAGAAACTTGATGGACACCACGCCGCCGAGCTTGGCGTACCAGGCCTGCTCATAGCAGCAGGCACACAGACGCTCTACTATGTAGGAAAACAAGGGCAGTTGGCATGCCTGGGGATGGAGAAGCCAGTGTGATTAAGGGTGATTCCCATTTAAGAACTATGCACTGATGTAAACATAAACACACAGAGTAATAATTATAAAATTAAAAAAAAGAAGTTGATCAGGCACAAAGCCAAAAATACTTTTATTCTACTGGTCCTAATAGCAGAGTTTACCACAAATTTACAGAACAAGCTTGACTGCTATTGTCAGATTAAGAAGTAAGCAAACCGTCCAACACTCTCCTCCTCGTGACTTACTCGCTCCTTGGAGCCAAGGATGATGCCGGCCACATCGACGATGACGGCCAAGGCCACTTCTCCGATCTTACACAGCTCCTTTTCCTCGTAGGCCATGCAGATAGCTATGGCATCAATCAGAACCAACGGATCCATGCCCTTTGAGCCATTCTCCTCGCTGTGGAACATAGCCGTGCTCGGCTGGCTGCCCAGCTGGTAGCACGGCAGCAGGAAAGGACCTGGGAGGAAGGAAGAGGACAAGAGGGAAGGGGTTATATGTTTAATATTAAAATTATAAATATTAATAGGAGATGTTAATAAACATGTAACTTTTAACTTGTAGGACAATCACTGAAAGAAAAAAAAATTGGAAAGAGAATAATCTACTTGAGCAGCTGGGAATAAATGCCAACCAGGGCAAAACAGAAAACTAATATTAGATGGAGCGAGTGCGAAGAGCACCAGTCAGTCCCTCACCACACTGCTGAGCCACAGCGACCATGGTGTAATGGCGAATCAGGCTGGCGACGAAGGGCAGCGCGCTGGGCCTCAGGTCTTTTATCACAGCAGACATGAATGCCCCAGTCAGGGCCTGTTCGAAAGTTCTGCGAGCAGGCGTGTCTTGCGCCTTATATCGGTGCGAGATGATGACATTGGGGATCCACTTCTCAGTAAAGCTAATGGGGGAGAAAACCACACAGCAGAAAGGATTACATACCAGCAAGGACAACACTCACACAATACTTTAAGATGAAGATTCACGTCTGTTGCCGGCCTGCAGACGTTTAAATTCTCTCTGTCCTTAAATTTTCGGTCTCCTCTGAGTTCCTCCTGCTTTCCCGTTCCTCTGCCTTCTTTTCTGTCCCCTGCTGATATTTTTATTATTTACTGCTGCTCAAGGCAACTGGGCTGTGGTGTGATTGAGCAGCTGTTTTCTCCATGCTTGAGCTTGTGTTTTATAATGCCACACGCCAGGGGCAGATCTGATGGATCGCTTCATTTTATTATTGCCATTTAAAAAACTGCTCTTTGGAGGAGGAGGAGAAGAAGAAGAAGAAGGGGTGCAGTGTGTGTGTGTGTGTGTGTGTGTGTGTGTGTGTGTGTGTGTGTGTGTGTGGGGAGGTGAACAGGACGTCCGATGAATTGGCCTTCACTCATTCACGAGCTTGCCAGACTAACGCTATATGTATATTTTTGCTTTATTTACAGTGATAGTAAGTCGGTAAGTAGGGTACGGTGATAGTTAGAAGATGATGAAGGGAGGCAAAGCAGGAGAATAAAAAAAGCAGACAAAATCTTTCAAGAGAGAAAGGACACAAATCGAGACGTCTGAGGAGGCGACAGGAACAGCCCCCCTGATCATAACTGACACACTTCATTATCCCCGTGCGCACAAAGACGTATTTGTGTGCATGTGTGTCTTAGGGCGTAATGACAGGAGAGGGTAAGGTGCATGGTATAGCATAAACAGACAGCGTAAAGTCAATTAGCCCCTGCCCGGGGATCAATGATGGTAATGTGACACACCCACCCGACAATCACGCCCCCATTCTTGTACGTCTGTTCGAATAGGCATTTCCACCTTGCAGTGCAACCTGCAGGAGGGGTGGGAGGCCTACGGATGTGTAATTAGCAACATCCGCTCTTCAAAGGGAATTGATGCAGCAGTGTGTGGTGAAGACGTGACGTAGGAAGACGTGTCAGCAGGAGACAGTAAAGGCGATGGAGATGTAGGGCGATGTGTGTGCAGACGTGAGGGGGCGGGTGTGGTTGGAAGAGGGCAGACAGGGAGGGGGGAGTAATCAGTGGGCAAGATTAGAGGTCAAGTTGTGTTATGTAAAAGTAGGAAGGAGGAGATTGATTCCTGTCGTTGCATCCCAATGGACGTAGACCTTTATCTTTAATTTTGAAACTCCTGGAGCAGCCTTTAACCAATCGGCTTTGACTACCAAATGCACCGAAGCTCTAGCGCCGCCGCCACTGAAACTACTGCAGCACCAACGCACTCAACCACCCCTACTGGCGACTTTTTCATCTGCTCTTCAGAGTGACTGAACGAATGTTAATGCTAACAGGATTTCCAGACTATAATCACACATAGATGTGATGAGGGTATGAGCAACATTTGGGCCGAGCCAGGCTACCATGCGAGTAGACTGAAGGAGGAATCAACGGTAGCAACAACAAAACACCAACATCTGTTAGGTCATGGCAGCTACATTTATCCCAGATAAAATTGTCCACTGAAGGGTCGAAGATAAATGCTTACTTAAGCTGCATCTGTCTATTTTTCTGTGTTAAAAAGTCTAACATATCTATAATATAGTATTTAACAATGCATTACGACTTAAATGATACACAACTCACTGTAAATTGTTGCCACAACAACCACAATAGTGAGGCATATGCCACAGTCGGATCAAACCCAGAATGTTGACTCACTTGGGATGAGACAGAAGCTGGTAGAGTGCGTGCTTGTTGTCATCCAGACTTGTCATGGCGACCAGGAAACACTTAATAACCTCCCAGGCCTGTCGTCTGTAGTAGGGCTCCGTGTTGGCACTCTTCAGGCAGTCCAGAGCCGTCTCTATCGCCTTGGAGGAAACAAAGCATGCAGATTTTACTTCATTCTGAGATGACTGACTTCTTTGATGGTAAATGCCAATACACTTAAATGATTAATATGGGAATTAAACTGCATATGCTATATATGTGATTAATTGCAAGAAGTAACAGAAGACCATCTGGGCGAGCAAAGGTCATTATCATTCCTACATTACGAGCTGACAAGCCTCAGCAGCCCGGCGCTTAAAAGGGAGAAAATGAACTAATTAATGCCACTCAGAACAGAGAGGAGAAGATGAGGAGGAAGGCAAAAATTGAGGAAGGATTAGAGGAGATGAGAGGGCACGGCATAATTGAATTGTAGACCTGTCAGTGTATTAGGATATTAGGATATTTCTGTCAGGACTGGCACTGTGACAAATACTCCAGTACGAGTAGATAGATTTTGAGTGTAAACACAGCGTTGTCCTTGGGCCTTTTAAGAGTACGAACTTATGAAAGAATATTTATGAAGTGGTCAGTAAAAAAGCCAGGTCAAAAAAATTGCTCAAAAGGCAAAGGAAGCATAGAAAACTCAAAGATATGCAGCTCAAATCCTATGTGAGTGTTTGTACGCGTTGTACTATCTTCCAAGTTATTCACATCAGTGTTATTTGATCTGTTGGTCTCCCTTGCAGCACTTCAAGCTGTCTTCCCCAAATGTACCAGCTAACCGTATGGCTGCATCGGGTGTCTGCTCGAGATTCATGCCTTCAGCCTGTGCAGCGTGTGTGTGTGTGTGTGTGTGTGTGTGTGTGTGTGTGAGTGAGTGAGTGTGTGTGTGTGTGTGGGGGGGGGGGGGGGGGGGGGTGCATGCGCCTGTGTTGATGGCAAACACAGACTGATAGCCAAGAAGAGGGGAGCAGCCATTAGTGAGAGTAAATAATGCCATCATGGTGGCCCACACTAGATTGATGATTACTGACTGGGGATGAGGAGGAGAAACAAGAGATGAATTTAATTACCTGGAGGGGACACACACACATACACAGCTCTCTCTCACACACACACACACACACACACACCTCTCTGACAAAGATATATTGCTCTCACAGTAGAACAATAATGAGGAATATCAACCTCTTTTACGTTGAATTCTTTCTTTCTAAAACCAAAATACAAAAGGCAAGAGGGAGGAGAAAGGGCCTTCAAACTGGTTTCAGGCAGAGTTGCAAAGCGAGACCTTCACAAAACTTGTCACTTCAGCACACAACTGTACAAAGAAGAGCACATAATTATGTCCTACCTTCTCCATGGGTAGTTGTATGGAGGCTTTGCAGTCAGTGAATTCAGCCTTGATGCTGGGCCCCTGGACCTCCGTCACCACGTAATGTAGTCTCTGAGACTCCTTCAGCATCTTCCTGTTGCTGCCTCCGAACTTTCCGAGCACGCGGTAAGCAACGTGAGAGATGCTTTCAGCTGGATTACGGAGGGTACGCCACAAGGCCTGGAGCGCAGTGTAGGGAGGAGATCAATTTTACCATTGCGTGTCAAAAAGGAAATCAGGGCATTACATTGATCAGAGGAAATCTCTGAAGGAACAGCTCATTACTGTCAAAACCATGATGACTTGAGCCATTTGTGGACAGATGTCAATAATATGCTGAGAAGGCTGGCTGGTAATCACTGCAAGTTACGAGCTGTGTTTACAGAACTGCAGTTACAAAACAAGATGATATTGCAGGTGTGAACGTCCCTACAGAGTCCAGCGGTAATGGGATATAGATGCTGGTGACTTATCCAGGTGTGTTTTGTTTACCGCTAAGCAGCAGATATGATAACTGGAACTGAGTGAAAGATGATTGTATGATTATAAACGACTATGAATAAGTTCCTTCTTTATTTTAATTTTTTTATTAATCCATACTTTTGATCGAAAAGTTTGGTCCAAAAATAAGCATTTCTGATTTGTAAAAACTGCAACGGGCTGGGATATGATGGATGACTGACAAGGACAGCCTCCTACCTGCATGAGTTCGGCCCTGACAGGCTGGATGTGGTCGTAGAGGAAGTCGGGCTGCAGGTTGTCCACACACAGCTCCAAAGTACGAAGGCCCTGGCTAACTAGCGTCTGAGAGCCGTTGAGGGCAGACACCAGCGGATCCATTAGCATGGGTAAGTAGGGCAGCAGGGAGCTCAGACGCACCGGCACAGTTAAACACAACTCCACAAAGAGGTCCTTCATGTGCTGCTTGTGAAGGCCACTCTGCAGCATGTTCAGACCTGATGGAAATGGGAAGGAAGGATTGGGGAAAACATTTTTTTTATTTTTTTATTTTACACGGGAATATAAATCCACACTTGTCAAATATCACTTCAATTCAAAATAAAGGCGGAATTTTACCTTGCAGCAGGTTAGGTAGAAGAGGTAGGAACTCCTGGTAGAGCAGGTCATGGCTGCCACCACCAATAGAGCGGAAGAGAGCTCGCAGAAGCAGGAAGTAGTTGTAGGGTTCCTTAGCAGACTGAGCCAGCTCCATGGAGCTGTTCACGATCTTGTGGAGGTGTGGCTGAGGGAAGAGGGACAGTCTTATTAGTAAAGAGGAGTAATGGTAGCAGAAAAGAAGTGAAACAGTAACAACAAAAGATTCAATTACCTTGAGCATCTGCTCATTCTCAGCAGCAAATAGTGATACTGAGCCAAAGACTAACTTGAAGAGCTTGAGGTAGAGGTTTGAGAGCTCAACGTTGGAGCCCATCTCTGGCAGTCTTTCAAGAAGATACTCCACTAAGATGGTGGCAAACAGAGCTGAGGTTGACAGGTTTGCCAGGAAAGAATTCGCCACAATCTAAAAAACAGAAAATTAAAAATGGAATTAGAGCGCAAAATGATGACCTCAGAATAAAGAGGTGTTCGGTAATTGTGAGAAAAACATGAAGGATAGGATGTACCTGCAGCGCGTAATTTTTGGAGATCCTCTCCACCATGTAGGGCACAGTGGTCTGAAAGATTTCCTTGAAGGTGAGTGGGTTCATCATGGTGAAGACCCCTGCAAAGTGCTCCAGAACCTCCTTCTCCTCCTTCATGCGGACAGTCTGGCAGTTGGCCACTCTGATGTACGTCTGCTGGTTATTGGCAACCTGCACCTGGTCAGAAGAGACATGAGAGCTTTCACACTGGGCTGCTGAAGGACTCTATTTATCTCGTCATTTGTCACTCATATATGCCTATTTCAAAAACAAGCCAACAGTCGGTTTGTTTTTGGGTTGTACCTGGTAGATGTCCAGGGCCTGCATGGCATATTTAACCAACTTAATGTAGATTTGTGTCTCCTTTGGCTGGAGCTGCTTATTAGGAATGAACTGAGCCTCTGAAGAAAAAAACAAAACAAAACAAAAAGTTAAACAGTGCATGTGGACAAGACTGACTTGTATCAGATGATTAAGTCTTGACTTGCCCTAATGAAATCATGTGTTTATACACTTCTAGATGCTTTTTAAGTTGTCGTGGCCTAATTACACCCGACAAAGAACAAAGGTCTCTGCTGTTCCACGTCCGTGTGTCCTCTCACCTCCGGGGGCTTTGCAAGATGTGATGCCCCAAGTAATCGTCTTCACTCCGCAAACCAGCGTCTTTACTAGACTGCGGCAGTCGGACACCTGAAACGTCTGTTTGTCTTCCTTCTCGCTGGGTCGGTCAAAGGGAGTTCCTGGTGGTGCAGGAGGAGCAGGAACAGGCGTTGGAGGAGCAGGTGGTGGAATGGCAGGGGTAGTGGAGGGAGTGGGCGTGGCCGGTACCCCGGGTAACGCCCCCGGGTCGACCACACCCATCTCCGACTGAGGTTTGCATTTCTTGAAGATGGAGACGAGCTGGTAGCGCGCAATGGTGTGAAACTTTAGCACAAACACCTGTTTTTAAGACAAGAAAAAGGGGGTAAAAACAAGTCCTTCATCAACATTTGTGTCCAAAATATATGAACATTTTTTTCTACAGATGGCAGGTCTGTGCTGCCTACCTCCAGCATCCTCATCAGGATGTCCCGCCCGTTGCCATTCTCCTGCTCTGACTTGGAGCGGATACAGTCCACCAGGTTCAGCAGCAGCTTGCAGGACATGGTCTGGATGTTACTGGGAAGTGACTCGTCGTCGATGTTCTTGGCGAAAAGCTGCACAGCTAGCGATAAATCCGTCAGGGGCAAGTTCTGACGAACGTGGTGCACCAGGTCTGCTAGTGTGCTGTAGGCCAAGGGTCTGAAAAGAAAGACAGATATGGAACTAAATATAGTAATATTTCATTTCAAAGTAGTAGAGAAAACAGAAAAGGATGTGCTCCAGTGAACCGACATTTTAACAAAGGCAGAAAAAGTAGTAATCAGGGAAGCTGAAGACAAGAGAGGCTTCACAAATACGGAAAGTAGCTTTGGGATGAGAGAGAAAGGGAGAGAGAGAAGGTGGGCTAATGAGTGACACTGATAGTCCTGCCAGGTCTCATCAAACTGCCTTGTTTCCAATGTAGTGCTAATGTGAAATGACAGTTATTTTGTTGATGAGGTGAGGCCGTTTGGCAACTGAGGATGGTCAAGGAGGTTTCCGAATCGAACCGAGGGGGGGGTGAGCGGGCAGCCTGCCATCTGAAGATGCCGGGGTACATGACAACTTGACAGTGTGCTGTGTGCTGCAGTGTTGCAGTGTTGCAGTCAGCTTCCCGGAGACTTTCTGCAGCACTGACAACTGCCTTATTAATATGCCGGGACACTTAACACACACCTGGCTGAGAAATCATCCAAGAGAGAAAGACGACGCTGACACCAAAGAGGTCGAATGATCGTGACTGCACATACAGAGAACTTACCTCAGAGTCTCCCGAGCGGTGTAACCAGAACCGATCAGGATGGATTCATCAAACAGTTTGTCCATACAAGGGATAAACTCTGAAAGACAACAGAGAAATATATATTTTAATGACGACGGCAAGATGCTAAGTTTGCCTCAGAAAGAAGTTAATGACATTTTTTTTTTTAATTGGTCGTTACAAGTCTGATTTTTTTTTTTTACTTTTTTCCACAACAGCAGCTATCGCAATATATGATCTAAATTCTAAATAAATACATGAAAAAAAAAAATCTATGTAGAGAGGTGTTTGGTTTATCAAATGTTATAATAACTGCAGTAGGGCTGACACGATCATTACTTTGAGTTAACTATAAACTGTCATTTAAACAATTGCTTTTGTTTTACCCTAATCTTAGTTTAATAACAGATCTCATGAAGAGCAAGGCAAAAAAAATGATATTTCTGTTTACCTTTTAGATTTTATAAACAAAAATTGAACAGGGCAGATTTGACATAAATGATGACTTAAATGTACAGATCCCATGACTGAAACATGCAAATAAATTACTGTTAATGAGAGGCATCAAAAAACAATATAAACCACAGCAGAACAAGAGGGCGCAACGAGATGATGTGGAAATAGTGATGGATTAGACATCCCTGTTGGTTTCATCAAGCTGAATTTATACAAATGAATGGAAATGATTGTCATGATTAAGCAAAATGAGTGCAGTCAGCTCAAATAATTGCGGTCAGGCAATTATGTAATAATTGTGATGAGCCTAAACTGTAGCACTGTGCCTCTCTCCGCTTTGACAGTATGAGAATAATAAAATCCATTTTATTGTAGCTAGATAGTTTCCAGTTTTCTGTAACTCAATGGTGTCAAATTTCTTGTACAAAATACCCTAAATCTGAGTAAATGGCTTCAGTCACAGAAGCAGAAGTAACTCAACAGTCTCATGCAGAAAATCATCTCAAATGCGTATCGTTGTCTCAAGATTTCAGTGACGGATGGTTGAGCTTTTATCCCATTTCATTCAGTTTCACTTTTCACCTCTCAGTCACCAAATCAAAATGAGGTTCTACAGCTACAGTTTGACAGCGAATAAAAGTGTTACTTCAGAAGTGAGAAATGTGAGAACTATAGTGTGACTTGGCAAAAATCTCACTTTTCGGGGTGATGTTTAGACTGAAAAGCACAAAAAGAAAAGAAAATGATGTTAACTGTTTAAAAAAAAAAATAATAATAATAATAAAAAAAATTAGACCACAGTTGTCATTATCCTGTGTCCCACGTGTTTTAATGCATATATGTGTGTGTGTGTGTGTGTGTGTGTGTGTGTGTGTGTGTGTGTGTACATACGGCTGCGTAGGTCAGTTGTGAGGATGTGCTTGGCTGCAATGAGCAGTTCCTTGCGGAGGTGAGCGGTCTCAGAGGGGCAGTTGGACAGAAGCTGCAGCATGCCCTTTACCATCTGCTGAGAGTACTTCCCCACCAGGTCCTGACAGGGAGGACAGGCGCACACAATATGATTAATGATTACGATTTCAAAATGACTGTACTCTGAGGCTAAAAGTAATTCATACACAAGTCAGTAACAGTACAAGCCAAATCTCTGAGCCAGTGTTCAATAGCTTTCATTTTAATTTGGACAGTCAGGGTGTCTGTTACAGCAGCACCAACAGTACACAAACTGTCCAGCTAATAGAATTCCTCCAGGTGGATTAAAAGTTTTTTCTGTGGTATTATCAGTGGTTTTTGATGTCTGAGCCAGTTGTCTCAGTTGTTATTGTGTTTTCCGCTGATAATGTCCAAACACACTCGCACAGTCAGTGGAGCAGGAGACGGCTTCAGAGGAAGCTATTTGGGCCATTGATTCTTGTTCAGTGAGGAAAAACTAAAGTAAATATAAATTCTTAATTTAATTTTCAAAGCCTGTTTTATCTGTATTCTTCCCAGCTTCAATGTCTTCATATTAGTGAGCAAATTATGTTATACCGCTTCCTGTCAATCACCTGACATCGACAAACAGAAATGGCATCCAGAAAACAAGCCTTTAAATAGAATCTTTATAGTCAAAGGATCTCTGCTAGTAGTTAAAGTTTGACATGGTGATGCATTTTAAAAATAAAAACAAGACAAAAAGGTATTTAAAAACTCGAGAAGTGTACCTGGTAGATTCGGATGATGTAGGCCAGAAATGACAGAGTCTTGATCTGGGCAGCGATGAAGTCTGCATACAACTCCTTGTTATAAAGCTTGTGTTGCCTATAGTGGACACAATTCACACATTATGTCATAAATGGTGTTGTACACCTGCAGTAGCGCCAAGGAGAGGTTGAAATTGTGGGTGTACATGTACGAGTCAATTCTTCATGGGTGACATATTTGTTGCTGAATGTGAAGGAAAAACGTTCTCTCTACCTGCCAGAGACTGTTGAGGTATTTTTTTCTAAATGAACTCTGCTTCATTTCCTTCTTGTTCGGAAAGCTTAACACAATCCTCTTCCTACCCTGAGAGGTTTCACCTCCTGCTAAGCCAATTTCTACCATTTTACCCCCCCCCCCCCCCTCCCACCCCTCAAATGGATTTTCCAATCTGGCCTTAGTGGGCAAAGTGGCGAGCAACACCATCAACAAAGTTAGTGCAAAAGTGGAAGAAGGAGAAGAAGGAAAAAAAAAGAAGAAAATTCTCTGATGGAAAGGAAAGATTTGTCTCTTCCTCTTGTTTGCATTGTGGCTCCGGAAAGTCTCAGGCCCCGAAAAGTTTCCTTCGTTTTCTGTCTTATTTGCAAGTGATTCTTTCCGCATCTAATTGACGACTATCTTGTGACCTACAACCAACTCTGTACTACCATACAAAAGCATGTACAAAGGGAATGGGGGTGATGGTCTACTGTTTGTCCCACTGTGTAAAAGTATTGGCACAGCTCATATACACAGACACACAGATGTACTTTACCTGGCCTGCGGAGACACCTGGAGCATGATGGTGTTCATGATGAGGGGTACAAACTCTGACACCACGTTGTGAATGTTGAGCTTATATAGCTGCAAGAGACAGAGCAAAGACACAACCGCAGTTAATAAAAAATAAATAAAAAATAAATAAACCAAACTTGTTCTGATTCTCACACATTTCTACAGCTGAAAGGATTCACTCCATAACACCTTTTATGTGTGTATTTGGAAGGATTATGCAAAACCTTTAGCAACTCCCAATTATCTTAAACTGTGGGTGGTGATTACGTGCTAATAAATGGCAAGCTAAGTTTCACCTATAAAAACAAAGTGTATTTTACACTAAACCTTGAAACTCTCTGTCATTTTTAGGTGTTTCCTTTGCATTTATATGATCAGATATTTACGGCATTAAGAAAATATCTAACTTTCACATATTCTTTTACCCTCTTACACGTCACCAGATGGTTCTGTGTGAAGCAGGATATATTTAAAGAGGTCCAGGGCTATTTCACTCACTTGATACATCAGCACTACTATGATGGGCAGCTCTGCCAGCACCTTGAGAGACAAGGACCCCCGTGGGATGATGGTGTGCTTGAGGCAGAAACAAAAGGAGAATGATCATGAGTGGATTGGAAGGATTGAGTGACGCAACTGCTCGACACTGAAATACAAAATCACCGTGTAAAGAACATGTAAACAACTCAACAACAAGGTTGCTCTATTTTCAGTTTTTGCACATTTAGGGGATTTTTCCCACTTTAACAGAGTTTCTCCTTTATTAAAAACCAAACCTAAATTTATGGAAACAAATTTTCAAGAAACTGGCATAAAAAAAAATGTTGAAATTAAATGCAGCATCATGTTTTGCATTGTTTAATTTAACCTGAAAAGAGTTTTGTTTATTATGAATACAATAATTATTATACTTTCATTTACAGATCTGCCAATGCTCGTTGGTCACGTGTCAACAAATGTGAAACAGATCACTGCTCAAATAGAGCATAATGTGTTTTTATGCACTTTCTATTTGAGTATAATTGCAGTTTCATGATCTCGCTTGTATTTGTGTCAAAACAGCGCACTACTACCACCTACTGGTCACAGACACCACTGTAGAAGTATGCAGTGTAAAGTAGAAACAACAGATAGGAGCTCCTAACTCCTACAAACGGTTGGTTGGCTTAGGTTAGGTTAGGTAGTTACTTTATTAATCCCCGAGGGGAAATTTTTTTCGCTACAGCAGCATACAGGAAGCAATAGATAATAATAGAAAGCAATAAAATAGCAGTAACTTACTGTTCGTGTTTCGCTGTCTTCCCTCTCAGGTGCAGTCTTAACCAACACCGATGTGATCATGCCCACCATCTCCGGAGAGGGGACTGTGTTCTCGGCTATCACCTGGGGATTCTCAAAGTACCTGGCCTGGAGGGAGCACAAAGAAACAACAAGTGAGGAAAACAGAGGAAAATCGACTCTATTGGAAGAATAAGAAGAAAGACATGAGTGTGGAGAAGGCAGTGGGGAGTTATTCCATGATTCTCGGGAAAATCTGATGAAATCGCAGCCAAATCATCATCACTGTAAGCAAAGCCAACTGCTGCGGAAGTTGTACTTACAACAACTTTAGGAAGGTCTTTGTAAATCTGCTTCACGAAGTCCAGAAAATGGTGAATCTGGAAAGAGAGGATTATGTTAATGCTGTATAATGTTAATATGTTAATACATGTTAATGCTTTTCTTCCGTTTTTATAAGTATTACATATGTAGTTCTGACCCTGTTGTTTACATTTCAGGTTATGCTCAGTAAACGTTTTTTTTCCGTTTTTTTATCACAATGTAATAGTCATCGTTTACTTTAGGGGACGAGGTATTAGTCATTAGGCGTGACAGTGTAATGATAATCACATCTCAGGAATATTTATCAAATGCATTTGTCTTTAATAAGAACTTTACTATAAAATGTTCCCTCTCAATTCAGCAGCACAGGACAAAGGAGGAGGAAAACAATTTGACAGATTATTTTTTAATTAAAGATTAGTCAACTAAGAGTTTAGGTTAAGGACAGCTATATCAATATCACTTTCTCAAATTCTCTAGAAAATGTTAAAATAAATAAGTGCGAGATGCTCACCTCCTGAGAGATTGGAGGGCGGAACTGTTTGTGCAGCTCAATAATGATGCGAAGGCAAATCAGCACATTTTCTTCACTTTCAATCTGGAAGAAAAAATGAGGAGAAAACAAACTTGAAATTGCAGTCCAACAGCTGCTGTCTGTTTGGGATTTATCTGCATAGACTAATTCCTTATTCTTTTCCCCACTATTCAAAGAGAGCTGTAAATACCAAAACATCAACATCCAATACATTTATACATTCTTTGCAAAATGTCAGAGAACAACCAGAGCCAAAATACTGCAGCATTTCGCAAGTACTTAATATTCATTATTCCTACCTCCAGGAAGCGGAACATCACAGACAGGACGTTCTTGGTGTGTGGACGAAGGTGCTCATTTGTTGGAATGCGGTGGATGATTTCCAGCACTAGCTTCCTCAATTGCTGAACAAATGTAAAACAATTTAAAGTGAATAATCCGGCCTTGCATACAGTCATATCATGTGACGCAACCCAGTCCTATTCAATCTTTTCAGGAATGTGTTTTTTAATTTCCGACAGCGATGTACCGAAATCTATTTTAGTAATTCAAAAAAAGAATCATAGATTAACTTAAATCCAAAGGCGGCTTTATAGGATAATAAAAAGCAAGATGCCCGATTTTTGTCTGTAAAAAGTTTAGCACTTCTTCTTCTGACCTGAATTCCTCTCTGGATAGTTGTTGAACATTGATGAATACAATAAAATTGGTGAATGCGGGAAGAAGCCAAAGCGCTTGTTATCAGCCACATACCTGTGTAGGTTTTTCTTGAAGAAATTGCACCTCTCCATCCTGAAGAAACGTGAGGAAGCGAGGGATGATGTGTTCCAAGAAGGTGGAGTACTGAGGTGAAGACGTCACATTCTGGAAAAGACAAGATGGTTTTATGCCATGAAGCAACTCGGTACACCCGACAAAACTCGAGTGTTGTGCAACTTTTTTTAAACAGCATTTTTATTTGTTTCAGTTTGTTTACTTCAGTGCATCAGAAACATAAAGTACTTTTCATAAGTTTCAGTTACCACTACTTTTTTTTTATATATACAGAATTAAACTAGTGGGATTCATAAGACCTCTTAAAAATCCTTCATAATCCATCTGCAGAGACAAAGAAAATTAATCCACTCCATCACACACTGAAAACATTCATCAAACTCACCTCAAAGTTCTCGCTGACCTCCTGCATCATCTTTAGCTTAGTTTCATCAGCTGGAAGTTGGAGGACAGAGTGTCGCCATTAATCAAACTTGCTAATGACGCAGTTCCACTTTTCATGGCTGTCACCGTGTGCTCAGCAAGGGCTCTCAGATCTTATCAGTTTTACTTTCAGCGTCCAGCATACTCAAAAGGTACATCAAGATACACACTCAAACACACTCATACCAACAAACACTCTCACAGACACGCGTACCTTTGACTGGACTAAAGCATATCGCTCTCATCACATCGCCCATGCTGAACACAGGTGCTTTCATCTGACTCTAAGTGAAAAGTCTTGTGCCTTTTTCCAGACATCTGACATAAAACAACGCACATTGAGGTCCATGAACTTACGCGTGTTCGTATCTGTGAGCGCCGCCACAAACTGCAGGTACTTCTTCATCAGCGTGGTCTGGTCGACCACCGTGGGGCTGGGCGCCGGGACGAAAGCCATGGTGGCAGCAGGGACAGACTGGACTGCAGTCTGCACAGAGCTGTGTGATCACAGACACTGTCCAAATATGACAAGACAAGAGAAGAAACTTCAAACACCGGTGATGAATCGGATGCAGTTATGATACTAAATGCAGGAATAGCAGCGGTGTCCGCTGAGTATTTAAGCAACACTCAAGAGGTGTTTCGGGGGGAGATTGCAGTGTCCCACAAAACAAACCGGTAAAAGATCCACAAACATGCCTAGTTATTGGCGCACTATGATGACATCATCAAACGCGTCAGTTAGCACAATTTTGTGCAGTCCCGGTAGTATTTAGGAATTAAAAAACGGCGTTTTCAGCACAGAATGGGAATCACTCCATTATCAAGAGCGCCTTGCACACCTATTCACCCGCTTAATAAAACAACAAAAGCAGCATGTATTAATTTTGCAGAACATACTGGCAACTGTTAGCTAATAAGCTAGCTTTCCCCAAAAAGAAAGAAAGCGCTCGCGCACCTCCCAACATGAAACTCTTATTGAAGAGAAAATAAACACAGGCCGCAGGGGAAAAGCACTCTCACAAAAAGCTGTTCAAACGCTACTCACACAGAAGACACGATATAAAAAAAAAAAAACCACAACATTCCCCCCCCAAAGTTTAAAAGACGAAGCGGACCCTGTGCACTCACCCAGCGCCGCATACAGGAAACTGTCGCGCTCGTGCTGTTTGCGCCGAAGCACAGACGTGTGGTATACTTCCGCGTGTTTCGCATCATATCCTCCGTATTAAAGTACAAACACGGTGCAATGGTGTTCTTTTTACATTTTAAACACAGAAAACCGACACGGTTGGCGTTTTGCGCTGTAAAAATAAGCTTTTATTGGTCAAAAGTTTGTATCCTAGTACCGGCGGAAGGATAGGCGTAAAAAAGAAATGGCTATAAGACCATCGTTTTTGATGGGCATTTGTAGCAGGAGGCGCGTCCGAGACGTTGTAAAATCACGTCACAGAACCACGCGAGATGTGTAGAACGAGAGTTTGTCGCAGATGGCGGCGAATCACAGAAAGGTAGGACTGTGTTTGTTGCGTTAACTGTTATTAATGATTTATAAAAAATAAAAAATAAACATTTTCACGCAAAGGTAACGCATATTGTCCCCTAAGTCGATAACTGACTCGTCTTAACCACGTTTTATGTAACTTCGTATGTAAAAATGCATCGTTTAAAGTTGTTGTTATTGTAACTCGTGCTGTGCGTGCAAACTCCTAATTCAGTGCAGTGATGTTAACGTAGATGGTTGCTGATCTGATGTTTATAAAGTGTTTACTAGTCGTTGAGGAGCCATTTAAAGGACTTTCTGTAAATAGTGCCACATATGTAGGTATAAATTAAAATGCAGTAAAACTTAAAAGCCGGGTCTATTTTTGTTCAGGTTTAGTTGAGATGGCGGCTCCCGTTTTCAGTCGGTCTCGCATGAAACCTGAGATCTACAAGACCGTCGACGGAAAGGTTATCGTGGAGGATGAATTGCTGAACTTCCTCGCTCTAAAACACAGGACATTAAGCCAGGACGAGATAGTCCTCGTGGCTACCAACACTTTTGACTCCCAGTGGATAGAGACCTCGAGGAAAGTGTTGTTCGAGCTTTGCCCCACGACGGAGCCGCGCGTCTCCCACGAAGGGCCACTAAAAGACGCACAAAACATCAAGAGTTGCCTTAAAGTGATGGACGAGTGTGGAGACAACACTCCCAGATTCGTCTCTCATTACTTGGACGAGCTGCCGCCGGTGACATCCGCGAACGCGGACGTGTGGAGCCTGCTCGGGAGGATGAAACAGCTGTACGCGGAGGTGTGCTCGATGAGGCACGTGATGCGGCTCCAGGCAGACGTGAGCGAAGGGCTCCGCGCTATCACGCTGGAGATCAACCGGAGGGTGTGCTCACTGGAGCGGTCCGCCGACGGTGCAGATGCAGCGATGGACGGAGTCACCGGGTCGGACGGCACGGCGGCAGCCTCGGTTTCAGGCGCCGGGAAGAAGGCTGCGGGGAAGGCGACAAGTACGGACGGTCCCGGTGGGTCTCTGCTGGGTTCTCCAGAGAGGAGACCCGCTGTGAAAAAGGCCCGATTTGAGGTCCCGGAGATCTCCGCTGCTGTTGCGAAACCAAAACCGAGCGCTGTTACCCCCGAACTGAAAAAAACATCCGGTGACGGTGTACCTGTTGGTGGCGGCACCGGACCGGCGATGAACAGCAACATTTTCCACACTAAGTTCGTGAGTTGCTTCCAACTTTTCTGGCACTTCAACTTTATCAGTGTTTCTCAATGAAAAAAACTTAAGTAGAGCCATATACTCGATTTTAGTTTTAGAATACCTTTCAGGTCATGAGGTCAATGAACTTGATTGCCCAAAATGACATCAGTGTATTGAATTGATTATAAATAACTATTTAATAAAAAAAAACTAGACTGGTTTCTAAATTACCTCAAGAATCTTTTTCTGCACTATGTTTTGTAAATACAAAAAGTTTTCATATCGGACATCATATAGGCTGATACAAATAGCCTATATTTGTAATATCGGCTGATAAAATTGTCCACCCAATAAATTAACCGGGCTCTACTTTTTACTGAAATATGAATGTAATTAATATGCCAATAAAAATTTCCTATTTATTCAAATGTTTTGCTTTGCTTTGCAGCTTCATCGGACGATGTGCCCAGAGGGGGATTTGCCTCCACCTCTTTGTTTAGGCCCAGAGAAATTCCAATGCCGATTTTGCAGAAGGGTGGGAGAGTACCCTGCTATAGCAGCACATATGCAGAGCCATGGGAGATATGCTGTTAGACACAAAGGTAATAGTCAGGAGCCGAAGTCAATGTCGTAATTTGTCGGCCACTATTTGTATACATAATAACATATCTAAATGATGGTGAGCTTTTTTATTTATGAACTGATTCACAGATTTTTGTTGTGAACACTGTCACAGTAAGAACATATTATGATTGTCATTTTCTCTCTTTGTTTGCAGGGTATAAAATTCATAAATGCGGCCTTGGATGTGTGACAAACAACCACTATCACTGTTGCTATTGCCAGAAGATCATAAACCGCAGCGATTTATTCGCTGTTCATGTACAAAAGTGTGCGTCTGCTCTGGTCCAACGTCCAACAACAGCGGCCATCACAGCAGCTTTAGTCCTCAGTCCTTCCCCTGGATTGATCTTGACTACATCGTGTATCACTCCATCAGCTACCAATCCAGCAGCCGTCTCTGGCTCACCTGTAGCTCCCTGCATAAAATCTGTTGTTTCCTTGTCTGATACCAACAAACCCCTTCCCCTCCCTCCCCCCCTGAACCTAAAGACCTCTACAGATCCAAAATCATCAACACCTCCAAGTCCTTCATCTCCCCCGAGCCCTTCAGCAGCACTCGGTGGCTCTGAAACAGTTCAGCGTCCCAGTACAGAAAGTCTTACTCCAACAGCTGAGATGGATGTGGATGAATCGAAAGAACTTGGGAAACATTCATAATACCTCTAAGAATCTGTTTTATAAATGGAAAGTTGAACCAACTATTCAGAGCATCTTTATGTTTTACTGGCTGGTTAAACCTCAAATAGTCTGTTTCCCTGTGCTTATAACACAGACTACAAAATCCACTTTTGGACCTTCAATACCAGCGATTCAAAGCTTTAATTCTTTCTACAAATCAACCGATAAATTCAGATTGTTTAACACATTTCTGAGATCTATTTTTTTTTTTCCTCAGATTTGTGACAAAGTAATGCAGGTATGGTCGTTGCCATTTTCTTCCCTCAGGATTTCTTCATTGTCTATCAAACAATAAAATACATATTGTAGACTTGCAATAAAGCTTCTTTAGTTATTTTGAGGGCTGCTGCCTGAAAGACTTATCATAAAGTATTTGATGTGTGCTTGACAGGCAGCATAACTGAAAAAATATCGCACCAACAGGTTTCAGGGAATGAATATAGAAAATTATAAAGTATATATAAGTTGTGGGCTGTTTTAACCACAAGATGGCAGCCCACTGAAGGGGACTGGGGATCCAAACTCCATGTTCTGAAATGATCAAAGTAAAGTGATTACAATGTTGAACTTCTGTGAATAATTAAAACACCAGCAACTGAATTTAATCTGTTAAACTGAGCCAATGCTTGTAAATGCAACAACTTTGAATCAAACTGCTAAAAAAAAAGTTTGAATGAAGGAGGGCAAATATAGCACTTCGACATCATTCTCTTACCTGATGCCTGCTGTGAGCTGGTGTGTTTTTGAGGAGAATAAAAAATAACAGAAAACTGAGATCTTGATCTTCAGGACTGTTTTTTTTTTGTTTTGTTTTTTTAATAACTAAGACTTCCATAAGACTGTGACAGTACAAGAGGAAAATGTTGCACGTCTTTCCTCTTGCACTGCCTTGGTAGAGGTGAGCCAGGAACGTGAAGTACAAAGTATTGTGGGTTTTTTTTCCAATACCTATCTAGAAAGTGGCTGTGGAAAGTACAGGTTTATAGGATGATTAAGAAAACCAGCTTGGGGATCTTTTTGTACTTACTGTAAATGTTCGAATTTAAATGAATGAGTCCATTCTGGTCTGTCAAAACACATTACTGTTCCTTTGTTTTATTGTTTTGTATCTTTATTTCATGGGTCAGTGACCATAGAGAAAAGAAAAAGAAAACACTACAATAAAAACAAATTTAAAAAAAACCAGCTCGTGTAGGCTGTACCTTCATTGTTTTCGAAGCCTGGATGAGTACTGAGTGCAGCTCTTTCTGTGGCCGGTTAAAGCTTTTATGATGCTGTATGATGGCTCATCAACAACACTTGAAATTGTACGTCAGATGTCTCAGAAGTGCCTCACATGCGGGATACACAAGTACCTGAAACTCACAGAAATAACACATGAGTTTCCCATGGTTACCACATGTATAGCACATGTTTACCACATGTTGCAAAATATGATAACAGGGAAAACAGGTGGAAAGGTTTTTACATGGGAATTTACATAGGCTTCACACATTACAGCATGGAAATGTTCCAAAACCACATTTCCCACATGCACAACTACATGTGTATGTGATCACATGAGTTTTTGCACGTGAGATTTTTGCAATAGGTCCTATTAAAATAAGAAAATATTTCAGACGACGACCGCTAAAAGATTTTGCATTGTGGTTCTCCTCTTGACATTTTTTTCCCTTTTTGCATTGAAATGGTCTATAAACAAACCATGTTGTTATCTGAGATCAGAGCGTATCACCTCTCATGATCATTTTTAAAATTGTTCCCCTTTTCTTATTGTGACCGAATTAAGCTGCTGTCGAGCACTCGTCTGTGGTTCACCAATGAAAGTAGATGGCAAAACGGATTGAGGTTTTTTTTGCACAATATGTTTGTTTTAATAGCTTTGGAAATAAAAATAACAAAGTGTAGTTGAAAGATGGTCATTATTGATCTTGTCTAATCTATCAAGCCCGTCTCCTATACCCACAAGCTTTACTAATGGGTTTTAATTCATGATTCTCCCACTCACACTACCCCTCCCTCCATAGACTGAACTCACTGGTAAAAATAAGACTGCAGAATGAGATCTTCCTTTCACTGAATGTCACATATGATGTAAGAGATAATTTGACGTATAATGCGACTTTCTCATTCTCCTTTGCACTCTCTGTTCCTTAAGTAATAATGATCTGCTAAAAGATGTTTGTCTCAGCCTTATTGTGCTGTCCTGTTTGTTTCATTAGTGTTTTATTCTGACGGGGGGCTTTATCTCAGAGAAGGGAGAGTGGATGACACACTGGTTCTGAGGCTTTCCAAAAACCACTCATCTGTCCATTAGATTTGTGTTTCCTCGGCACACTGCTGCAGCTGCTGATGCCCTTATGATGAAGCCGGATTGCACACACACCCCTCCTGCATTATTTTCTCTATAGAAAGAAGTGCACTTTCCTTGCGACCGAGCATGAATCATCAACAACACCCCTAAAATCTATTTATGCATCTAAAGCTCCTGTGCATATTCAGTCTGCGTGCTCATATGCACTCCTGAGGTCTGCAGCATGGGAGGACCTGTTCTCTGTGTGTCAAAGGCTCACACCAGACACTCCTCCATTTTGTTGAATATGGTTGCTACAGAAAATCTTGATATTTTTTTTTTATAATGGCACAGTTGTCCCAATCAGAACTGAGTTTTCCATTTGCGGGAGCTGTTGCCAGCAGGTAGCTTTTGTCTATGTTCATTGGTAACCAGAAAGCAGGTGTGATGTCAGTGTAAAATATTCTGCTCATAACCGAGGGATGCAGAGCCTGTCACCAGGGATGGTAACCAGCTTTTGTAAAGAGCCCTGTGAACAGCAAACTGAAGGTGTTGATGGTCAATCACTTCTGACACATCCTGTTTCTTATAGTTTCTTTCTTTTTTCTCATCATCCAAAATCTTTGCTGTAATACTCTCGAAGAGTCTCAGGTTGTTGCGCTGTGCAGTGACACACTGGAAGAGAGGTGCAACGTAAACATGTACATTTATTTAAAGTCAGTTTTGAGGAACTTGTGTTTGATTCTGTCCTTCTGATACTACTTTATTCTGCAATTTAGAAGAAAAAGATGAAGTGATTTTTGTTAAGTGATGCTTTTCTTTAAGTTTTCCAAGCGGTATACAACCAGTTGATTGATGTTTTTATGACAACTGGTAATATGATTTTATATTACAGCTGTGTTTGCTATATTATCATGTATTATCTGCTCATACACCAGCCTCCACTTATGGGTGCTGCACAGGAGGAATTAGTATTTCTCAATTGCACTTAACAATTGCACTCAAAACACTTAACCGGGATTTGTTTGGACCAATACTGATATCAATATTACCCATACCGATATTAGGGGGAAAATCATTTCTGATATCTTTATAATGACTAATATTCTTCATGTACATAAAATGAAATCCTCCTCATGCAACGATTTTGTTAATAATGAGTTTCAGTTTCAAAAACCCATTTGTTTAATAGAGACAGTGTGGGGTTCTGATTGGCTGACAGCCACAGCTGCTCTTTAAGGATTTAACCAGGCTCACCTGATGGATTTTGGAAATATTCTATTGACATGAGTCTTTCATGACTGTATGCTGTTGCAATGAATTGACTTTAATTGCTCTGAAATATAAACTGTGTAGCCTATTACAAAAATAAAAACTTCACAAGTAATCACTCAAATGACTCTTATATTATCTTATATCTTTATCTGATCCTTTATTTTGAGCAAATACGAATTTCCACCAATAAGTCCCTTGCTGTTTGAAAGACCATCCGTGAACAATTACAATTCCGTCTTTTCGCCTGTCATCCCACAGTTTGTTTTTTTAAAGGAGACCGTTGTGATTGACGTTGTGATTTGGAGCATGGTGGGACGTCATGTTTAAAGCACAGCAGTATGTCTTCCAGTCTGCGCACCAGGCTTTATTGACCTTTCACAGCCAGGCACGTAGTTGTTGCTAATTGTTTACCACCACATCCTGTTTCTTCGCTGCTTGCTTTACTCACCTACATTAAGAATGATTTGTTGTGTTTGTGACGGCCTTAAATGGCCTTGAAGTCTCCTTAATTGTGTGAATTTGAAACTGTATTTACACTAGTAGCCTATAGTTACTTGCTTGCAGTCTTACTATAAATCTTATGAATATGCTTTGTTTTTTGTTGTATTGTTGTATGATCATTTAAACCCGAACATCTCACAAACACATACAACAATTAGGAAGGAAAGGACCTCAGATCAATCAGAAGTGAGAATAAATACAAAGAGATGAAATGATGGGGAATAAACATCGCTCACACCTTTTGTTCCAAAAACAATTAACAATTTTCAAACAATTAAACACGTTTTACCCAGTTGATCAGTGACGTCAGCCCACTACAACCCATCCAGAAGCTTTCACAGTCACCTTTTTTTTTGGTAATCCTCTTTCTTAACAGAGGCTGTCTGAGCAACACCACACTGCGCGCTCTGTGTGCGCCAAGAATAGTCCGGTTAACACAATCCACGTTAACGGGCTTATACAGTGACCGACTCTCTCTTGATTGGATTTTCCGCTCAGAATTTTCTTGATTTCCTGGTTGGTCATGGCGTTACTTTGGAGAAATAGTTATATGTGATGTCTTTTGGATAGACCTATTTAGGGCACACTTTTACGCACAGAATTTAAGGGCGGACTACTTTTTTTTCACGTTTTCATTGGCTTTCCTTATCGATAAGTGCCGCCG
This sequence comes from Embiotoca jacksoni, assembly GCF_022577435.1. Taxonomy (NCBI): domain Eukaryota; kingdom Metazoa; phylum Chordata; class Actinopteri; family Embiotocidae; genus Embiotoca; species Embiotoca jacksoni. The sequence continues at coordinate 6,337,674 of NW_027185341.1, read as the reverse complement.
ATATGTTTTCGCACGTGTACGTATTGTTATGTTTTTGTGCTTTGGGTTGTGGTCAACTAACGAACCGCCAGCAGGACGATGGAAAGCGGTACATCTGCCGGACAGTCCCCCTCAGCGGTGATGCCAGTTGTCCTGTGACATTGTTACCCGAGCTAAACCCCGGGGGTCAGGAAGAGGAACTCCGAAACACCGTCATGCAGCTGCGAGAGACAATTTTACAGCAGAAAGAAACGATTTCTAAACAGCTGGGCACCATCAATGAGCTGAACACCAAGCTATCCCTCTGCGCCTCAGCAACCGACGATAGAAAGTACGACAAAGGTGGTTCATGGGGCAAAGAAAAGCAAAATACAATGGGGGATGTTCCCAGAGATCCAAATGACACAATCGACAGTCTTGGAAAAACCATGCAGGGCCTCAAAGACCGATTGGAGAACCTGGAGGTAAGGTGCCCCCAATTGCGCAAAGCAGAACCACTGTGCGTAAAATTGTGGTTTGACTCGGCAGAGTGCCGTTTCACTGCTCAGCAGTGGATTAGCACTTCCGACAATCATTAGGGATGTATCATAATGATCAAACGCAGATATTAGTGGAAAGAGATTAATTTACTAATTGGCCAAACTCTCGCAGGACCGATTAAGTGGCCTGTGTTGATTGTGCTTGTCTTGAATTAAAAAAGAGTCACTCTGCTCTTCTGTGTCATGCTCCAAATTGTGACACGCTTGTTAAATTAACATAATTTTCAAAACAATAACAAAATGATTCTGTAAGAATTAGAAAAAGCAATCTTCATTTAAACTGTATGTATATATAACAATATTTATAAGTCTTTACAAGCTTTTCAATGTACAGAAGAGTTCCAATGTGTGATGTAAGGTGTCAGTTGCAGCTCTCAGGGGGGAATCACTGTCCCTGCTTATTTCTGTGCACTTCCTGCTCATGATCTCCTGCAGCAACAGCAAATGAGGGCCAACATATCCGGCGTCTCGTTCCCCAGTGAGCTGCGCGACCTGCTGCAGATTCGGCTAAGGGAGCTGGAGAAACAGCTCCTGAAGAAAGTCAGCAACCTGGAGGAGGAAAAAAGCATGCTATCCAACGCCACGGCGGCATACAGGCTGAAAACAGAGAGCACCCTGAACGCCCTGGTGGAGAGGATCAGTGAGCTGGAGAAAGGTAGGAGGGCATTGTCCAATCACTGTCAGATTTAGATCAAAATGAAATATTGTTTTGAGATGATTAAGTCACTGTGATGGGGGAAATGTATGTAGCAATATAATTTAGGTTCAGTGACATATAGTGGTAAGGATGAGTGGAGAGTGAATTGTGCAGCACATTAAGCATATTGTACCTACTATGAATAGGAGGCAGAAGAGCTGAGCTGCTCTGGTTAATCAAAGCTGAAATAGAAGTGACAGACGTGCACGCTTGTTACACAAAGAGCACTTATTGTTGAGACTTTTAAGACCGAGCTGTCTGTTTATTCAAACATAAAGGGAGTTGTTGTTTCCTTGCTTTCCTTCTTTACAAAAAAGACATATTGTAACCTCACGGTTCCCTTCTCCTGCCCTGCCCTTATCTCCTCCGTGCCTATTCTCCCTGTCTCATTCCAGGTGGAGGAGACTTCAAGTCCCCGGAGCAGTTTAAGCTGTCCCTCCCCCAGCGGACCAACTACTTGTACGGCCGCATCACCAAGAGCCTGCCAGAGATGTACGCCTTTACCCTCTGCATGTGGATCAAGTCCAGCGCCAGCCCCGGCATAGGGACGCCTTTCTCTTATGGTGTACCAGGGCAGGCAAACGAGATTGTGCTGATTGAATGGGGCAATAATCCAATTGAACTGCTCATCAATGACAAGGCAAGTCATTGGATTTCCATTGTTTTGTGATCAAATGAAAATTTGCCCCAAAAATTTACCAGAATTCCAAAAGTAAAATGTATTTTGACCGTAGGTTGCCCAGCTGCCCCTGGAGGTACGGGACGGCAGGTGGCACCACATCTGCATCGCCTGGACCACACGGGACGGCCAGTGGGAGGCTTACCAAGATGGGGATAAGCTGGGAATCGGTGACAACCTGGCAGCCTGGCACCCCATCAAACCAGGGGGAGTCATCATCCTGGGGCAGGAGCAGGTAAGAACGTGCAGCAGGATGCTTGATGAACATCTGCATTTTTAGATTTCGTCATTACTTTCATGATCAAAGAAAGCAGTCATTTTAACTGGAGTAACACTGCCGATGCTTCAAAAAGTGACACTGACAATGTATCATCTGTCTGCTGCAACATGTTCGCATTATCACAAGCGACAACACTTCAAAGTGTAATGTCAAGTAGTTTTCTATCAATGAGCAGTGCTATTTATGAAGTGCGTTGGCGGACTGCAGATGGAAACAAGAAAATAAAGCAGCAGCAATGAGATGTTGACAAAACAATTTACAGAGCAACAGTAAAACACAGATGCTGAGGCCTCCTGCCTCCTGCCTCCTGCCTCCTGCTGGACCAATCAGTGCATTATTGAAGATAATTATTGAAGATGTCACCAAGGAGGAATGAATGAAATGTATCAGCCTGTTGAGATGTGTGTAACAAACAGGGAACTTGTTCTAACTAAATGCAGGGCATTGAATTGTACAAAGAAACATCTATGATAAAATGTGTTTTTAGCTTCACTAGCAGCACAGCTCTCGTGAGTGTGTTAATTGGCTGGTTGGGTCCACCACTTCGGTCCAGCCTGAAACATATCAGCACCTATCACAGACACACACACACACGCACACACACACACACACACGTTTCCCCTTCAGGATTAATCCTTCAACTGTCATCATCGGGTCAACATTGGGATTTGTCCTATGATGTACGACCAAATATCTGCTCAACAAATTACACTGCCTTTAATCTCAGCTGGACTGTTTAGATGTTTATTGCCGGCATGCTTACAAACTAAACTAAGCCATGAAAAACATCATACTTGGGAAACAACATTGTCCTTGCCAGCTTGTTAGCAGGCTAATGTTAACAGGTTAATGTTTGCAGGATAATGTTAGCATTTAGCATTATGTCCGCTGTTCCAAAGTAAAACCTCGTAGAGCTGCTAGAATGACTGTAGACTTTTGTTTCTATAGCCAAGGAGCTAACCTGGAAGTTCTTCAGATGAATTACTTCCCCTTGAAAGGCCTGCTGTAAATAACACACAGAGCGGACTAAATATTACATTGAATGTGGTCACAGCCGAGAGACAATTGAAACTTTAAGGCCTCTAATGTAATTTTGAAGACCCCGTACTCCTACTGTGTACCCCACAGAAATTTTTACCAAGCATTAAAGTTGTTTATTTGCATTTTTTTTAAATATTTAATTGATTGAATACCTGTTTTTATCATCTATTCTATAATAATATATATAATTCTAATTTGTTTCCCATTTTCTCTATAGTCATTGTTCTTACTGCCAGAAATAAAGTTCTCGTTTCAAAGTTTCAACCCTTTTTTTGTTAACTGGCCCAAAAATTTGTCACATTGGAATCAGCTTGAGCCAACCATGTGTTTGACCTCTGTGACCTCAGTGATGGTCCCACACAGTGGGACTAGGACGAGGCACTAATACATTAAAAGAAAGTTTGAAAGTTTGATGACTAGTCCTCCCTTATCCCTACTGATTGCCTCCTCCGCTTCACAGAGATAATGACCTGTGATAATGTTGTTGTTGATGCTGCTCATATTTACATCCTGATGTTTATGGCCCTTGCAGGACGTGGTAGGCGGGCGCTTTGACGCCGGACAGGCTTTCGTGGGCGAGCTGAGTCAGGTGAACATTTGGGACCGTGTTCTGAAGCCAGTCGAGATCCAGTCGATGGCCAACTGCAGCTCGTACATCCCCGGGAATGTGATCTCCTGGCTAGCAAGCAATGTTGAGGTTTTCGGGAGGGGGGCATTCAAACGGCCCCTGGAGATGTGTCAGGAGCGGCTGCCCAATGCTTAAAAACCCATCTGTCCGCCTTTCTCGCTGGTTTCCATTTGGCATTTTTAAAACATCGTCTGCTCTCACTTTGAGGCTGTTTATGGATTTAATTTTTATAGATGTCTGTATAACAATGTTGTTTTATCTGGTTTACATACAGGTGGGATTTCAAAAAAATCAAACACTTACACTCACGTTGCAGTTTTAACATTGTGACGATTACATACATGTAGCATCGAAAGTGAGAACGCACCGAAGTGCAAATTGTTACGTGGAGTCAGTCTGGGCTCAATCACTGACATGTTACTGTTTTATTTGTAGTGGCAATCAGAGAGCTCCTGACTGACATCTCTTTTTCTACCAATCACTGAGGTACTTTGACCTTCAGCGCACAAGTACCACACAAATTGAATCCCCACAGGTGTTAGTGTTAAGACACAACACCCATCCCCACAGTCTCCCACACACCTCCTCCCACCACACTCCAAAGCTCTGAAGTAATAATAACTCACTCTCGTCCAACGCAGACACATGCATACACTGCTGCCACTACAAATACATTGAGCTCCAGACTGCCTTGACATGTGAGCTGTCGTTGCGTGTTGTGTGGGAGTGAGTGAGCAGTAAAGATTACAGGTCAGCTAATGTTATGTCTCTTCATTAACCAGGGAATGAGCTTAGAGCCAACATCGATCAAACCTCTGATCCGGATACGTTCAGTAATTTTAAGGGAAATAGAACTTGGAAAGATTAGCCACATATCTGTTATGTGGCTCTTGCTGACGGATGAATGGATCGCGTGTGCAATCGACACAATTCTCTGTTAACTTAGTTTTCCAGACCAATTTTTGCATACATATCTGACACCAGTGATACTACTAGCGAGTCTATCACAGTGCTTTCTCCCTGGCCTTTTCCATTTGAACAAAGCCTGTTTAAATGGTGAATCATGTTGAAAATATATTCATAGCTTCAATGTTTTGAAATATATTTATTCGTGATTTGTACTGTAGTTACAGTGGATCGTCTGACCAGGTATTTACATTAGACTCATCAAAACCTTCATACATGTGGAATTTTTCATTTTCTAGTGTCTCTGTCCAGAGAAATAGTCTTTTTTTTGTACGTAACCTCAGTTTTTAGCACATGTATGAGGTATTGTCCACCTTGTCCTGTGGCCTTCTTATAAATGTTTAAGTGCCATTAAATGTTTTCTGATTGTTGAAAATGATTTGCTTTGCCAAGAAATGAAAATGGGAAAAATAAAGCAAACTATATGTACTGCTAAAAATTTCAAATGTCTTTTCTTTTGTCTTTCAGCTTCATGTTGACAACCTTTAATATATTGCAGTGTTTATTTGAGAGTCCTGCAAAATAAACGAGGGTCATCTGGGATCATTTAATTAACCTTTAGTCGACTTTGTTTGAGCAGATGGCCGTTGTACACCAGCTTTAAATCCTCTTGTCTTTTGTAAAGGTATTCTGTCAAGCAGGTAAGGTGGCAGTGGGGTGACATGAGCAGTTACTAACACAGGCTGAGTGGGATATTTAGCCTCAGATGGCTTGGGTCAGGACAACAACAGGTGTCCTGGGTGGCATTAGCAACTCTTAACAGATGAGAGAGGCTGAAAGGTCAGGGGTGACGTCACAGACACTCTTCCCGAGACAAAGCACCATCCAGCCACTCGCTCCTCTCCAGGAGGGCTAAAACTGCAAGTTTTTTCAAAGGCCTTAATACATTTGAATAATTTTTGGATATAGTAACGGATAATTTGAGCTTTACTAAAACCAAAACTGATGAACTCTTAATCAATACCAGCTCTTTAAATGTTACATGAGCAGCTGAACCTGAGCAAAACTAAACAATCAGATAACGTGATTACAAAAAAAGCCTGTCTTTCACACTGTGTTCCTTGGTGAGGATCAATTTGTATTATTCACACACACGCTTTTTTGCAGGTGGCCTTGTCTGAGCAAACAGCTTTAATGCTCATGCTGTGGTGTAAACCTCTTCTCTTCACAACATGTCATTTTCTTATACCACTGGATGTTCTGTATGTTAGCCTTTTATCTGAGCTGAAAGGAAAAAAAGCAATAACATGAAAGTTTCCATCAGAGCTGAACCAGATACTCATTTCGACAATCGATAATGGTCATTGAAATGGACACGATGTCCAAGGCCGGTCTGTATCGTTTCATTGTTTTGTTAGCTGCCTGTGTTTGGATTGTGTAAGCTGGATCAATGGATTTTTTTTTTTAATTGTTGGAAAGTAGTTTGTTTATTTGTACTGTGGCTACATTTCAAGTTCATGATTTATCAAAAATTATACAACAAACACAAATTGAAGTAAATATTTTCATCAAGTAAAGTACAGAAGTTCTTGAATATTATATGTTTATTATAATACAAGTTTTTTCAGTGAATGGCAAACCACTTAAATCTGCACATCTCAATATATCTTAATTTTTTATTAGCAATGTATTAAATGACTGAGTGTAATGTGACATATGCAATAAAATAATCTACAAAGAGTTATCAGCAGTTCCTCCCCATAGTGCATTTAAAAGATTTTCAGCTCATTATTTTCCAGCCTGCAAATTAAAAAATTGGACTCCCTCTCAGCTTTTGCATAGTGTGTTTGCCAGCTGTACACTACCTCAGTCAGTGACAAGCTGGTGAACAGAAAAGAAAACTAAATAAACAGATATTTCTCTGAGGAGGCAGAGGCCAGAAAAGAGCCCGGCCTGGCTCGGCCTCCACCCTCCTGTTGTGCACAGCTTCAGTCTTTGCTGTGATTATAGTCTGGAAACCGTGTTCACATTAAGGTTTGCTCAACCTCTCTGAAGGGCAGCTTTGGTTGAGTTTTGATGCACAACGTATGGTGTATTGTGGTCAATGCTGATTGGTTAAAAGCTGCTCCACTAGTTTCCAAATGAACAGAAGGTCGACACCTATTAGGTTGCAACAACTGGAAAAAGTCCTCCATGGAGCAGACCCCCAATTCACGCCAAAAAGAGGGAATATTGGACTTATATTTATTAGGTGGCCAAATATGTAGATCGAAACGAAGGCATATGTTGCTCTGCATCGGCTGGATGTATAAATAGGGAACTGTTTGCGAACACTTTCACCCTATCAGCTTCATGAGGTAATAATGAGTTGCTCAAAGTTTATACAGAAAAAAAAGGAAGTGTTAATGCTGCTTTAATATTTGAATACTTTAGGTAACTTGTTTCCAATCAGAGAAGCCCCAGATGTAACCAAGGTCTGATAAATCCACATCTAGTCAGTCTTTTTTTTTTTCACAGAAGGAAACATTCAACAGTTTAAATTTATATTTATGGTCACACATTCCGAGCTTATGTTTATAAGTCATTTGGGTTGCGCTGGTGGTGGCCCAGGGATATGTTAGTTAAGATTGTCCCACTTTTAAAACCAAAGACCATATTTTTGGTAAAACACCAACCCAGAAATATAAACCAACACATTAGAAGAATGTACAAGGTCCCACATGTCTTACTTGTTGTCATTTAAGTCACTGATTTTAACTTTAACACCTTCCTACCAGTGATAAAATAAATATATTTTCATGTTCATTCACAAAGACTTCTGAGAATCCACAACTGCACAGCCACCCGCAAACATTCACAGAGCTTAACTAACTACAACAGATTTATATTTAACAAATAAAGCGTTTTTTATTCAAAGAAACTGTGAACAGCTGCAGACTTTAATCACGAGAGTGTTTCAGCTCAAGGTCGGACCTGTGGTAGAAGTGATATTCTTTTTTGCATCTGCAGCTTCCAACAGCGTCTTTGACAGCTGGCATTCATCAAGAGTCTTACAATTAATAATACTGCGACATCTCTTACAGCGGACAAGCTGTCGTTAAACACCATCAAGGTACCAAATAGAACAGAAATAATGCGATTGACGTCAGTGCAGTTGAGAAAGTTTCAAGGATTTTGTTTTGCGTAAGACAGCCCACTGTTTTATTCGGCCATTTCTTTCACTCCATCCTGATGATTTTTTTTTAATTTTTTTTTATTATTTACGCTTTTAATTTGTACTAAATGAGAATCTATTAGAACTTGTATGTCTGAAGTGTTTAGCAGAAAGTCTTATTTTGAAAAGGTTTAATTTGGTTGTAGTAAACATTTAGATGGCTTCATCAATAGTAATGCTGATCAATCATTAATTACACTGCACAACAATGATCTCAGACTGAAATGTGATTACCTATTGGATGTATTCCCATTAAATTGTGGCAATCAAATCTACCAGTTTGGTGGGCAAATATTTTGTACAGACATTCATAGTTCAGTTAGTGAATCATAATAAAATTATTGATTTCCTGTCTTTTTATAGTGCCACCAGGTTCTCATTCGTGATTCTGAATGAAATTGTTCGACAAAGACTGAATGGATTGCTAAATAAGTATTGCTACAGACATTAATGGTATCATTATGAACTATAAAAGATCTCTGTGATACCTTGGTACCCTGACCATCAGGTCAAAATTTTAGTTTCTACTTCAGTTCATGAATACCTTAAAAAACTAATGACATTGGCATTAGCCTCAGTTGTACTTTGTATTAAAGGAGCAATGCATAGGATTTAGTAGCATCTAGTGGTGGGGTTGCAGATAGCAACTAACTGAGCACCCCTCTCCTCCCCTTCCAAATTTGTCAGAGAATCTACGGTGGCCGTTAAACTCATGAAATATCTGAAAGTCCCTCTTTTTGGTTTGTCCTTTATGGGCTACTGTAGAAACATGGCAGTGCAACATGGTGGACTCTGTGGAAGAGTATTATATTGCACTTCACCCAATAGATCCCCCTAAATCCTGCAAACTGCTTCTTAAAGTTCTGATTAGAAAATGTTAGCATGCTAATATGCTAAACTAAAATAGTGAATATAATGAACATTATTCCCGCTAAACAAGAACATGTTACCATTGGCATAAGCTGTGGCTCAGATCTAGTCTGATTGGTGTCACCAGGAAGGTCTTCAAAGTCCTCCTGTTTAATACGAAAACTGAAAACTAAAAGGGTGAACGGGGTTGGGCAGCTTTGCAATTTTATAAAATTCATAACCGATTCAAATCCGAAATGTGAGATATGATCAAAGCTTGAATTGTTATAATCTAATCTTCCTCGATGACCCTGTTTCACTTTCCTCCTTATTTTCCTCCGTATCTTGAGTACTGTGGTCTAACAGGCTGAACATCCAGCACACAACCATATTTCCTCTTGACATTGCAGCTGTCCAACAAAACTCCCTTCTTTCTCAGAAGTAGGCGAAGTGATAGCGATACAGTAGTGGTGTCAAACGTCCAATCACGTGGAATCACTTCACTTCTACTTGAAAGAGTATTAATCTTAGCTTCCTGCAAAAACTGATTATACATATTGTTTTACATTTAGTACGAAAAGATAAAAAGTTTTAAAAAGCAATCACTTTTATTCTGGAAAGCAAATCAAGGCCCAAATTCATAGATCAAAACGAACAAAACATAAATAAATGAGTGGTCTGATACATTCGCAGCATGCTTGAGTAAACACTCATTGTTTAAACATGACCTGCACTCCAGCTATTAATTTATTATGAGTCCATTTGAATGTCAGCCTGAGCTCTGTGACTCATTAATTGATCACCATCCTTACTTTAAGGCAATTACAGTATTTGACTTTTTAGATTAACCCAGATTAGATAAAAATCCTAAATACATCCAGGGCACTTTTTATGCAACTATAATCTATTAAAAATGTGTTGTGTCCTGATCATCCACAGGTCAGCTATATACATCTATGACAAGATATGAAAGATGTGACAGTTGTTTCTTCTGCTACATACACGTATGTAGCTGCAGTATGACGGCACACAGACGGACAGCAGACGGAAGAGCCGTGTGATGGTTAAGAGGAGTACTGTGTCCCGTGCTGCAACAGGAGCGGCTCTTTCTCTCCTCTCTCCACATTGGGGAAGTTAAAAAATATCGAGCTCTGACCGTCACAGTCTTGGTTCTTCGTAAATATGGCGTTACTGGAATCAGGAATCTGCAAAATCACATTCAGCAGACAAACTCAGTGAAGACAGTGAAACATGTGTTCATTTCAGGGGCACTTTTAGATTAAATGAAAATCGGTGTCACATCCAGAGTCCATTTGAATTTGTGGGTTTTCTGTTACCGAACTATTTGTTGCTCTGGTATGATTTATTTCTAGGGGCATGCAGCCTCCTTGTGGTCATTTACAGCATTAAAAACACAGACATGAAGGAATATTAATCATTGAATACTTGACAGTAGTATTGATGAAGCAGGTACGTTTTTATATACTTCACACTATATACAAGCATTTCCTGTAATCTGCTTTTCGTCTCATCAAACCCAGATGAATGAAAAGTTATTGGGAGGTATAAAAGAATACTTGACATTCACAAGGGGGAGTTATAGCCACATATGGTTCACTGCGGGATTTAACGGCACCGTACCTGTGATCTGCTGTAATAACGAGGACGACAGGCGATGACCGTGATGAAGGAGAAAGTCGCTACGAGAATGGCAGCGCATGACAGGACGAAGAATGTGTGGGCATTATCTGCAATCAAGACAGGGGGGAAAAAAATTCACCAAGTCAGTGTGGGTCGATGTTTTCTACGCGAGCCACCCTGTAATCTTTTTTATGTCCTTATGACCCGGTTTAGTTTGTAATCCTGCCAGACAGCCAGTGAGGCTGAGATCAAACTCTCAAATACCAAGAACGAAATTCCACATTTTCTGACAGTAAAAAAACGCCAACTTCTCAGCAAGGAAGAAGCTGACATTTAAAACACAACTTCAGACGGATCACGACGACAGCAAATCAATTGAGCATAGCAGACATGTCGGCCAGTCGGATCTGTGTCCTCTGATATGCTCGGATTCCTCCATTTTCACTATTCCTGCTCCGTCTTTGGAGCTAACGCAGCTAAATGGCACATGGTCCGATCATATTGGAAACACCTCATGATACAGCACAGCTTCTCTTTGTTTGGAAGATCCTTTTAACTGCAAAAAAAACAACTTAAATTAAAAATCCTTCGTGCTCTAATTGTAAAGAGTGACTGATTTTAATTCATTCAAATAAAATCGAATTGTACAAATTTAAATCAATGCAGGAGGCCAAGAATATGGAGAGATAAGAGAACTTTGCAAATGTCATTAAGTTGTTCATTTGTTTCTATTGACAGTAAAAAGGAAGTTAATAAAAGACAAATTAAAATATTCATTTATAAATTTGAAATCTATAAAGAGATGTATTCAATAAGGGTTCAGTGGATGATAACAAGATAATCAGATTCCACAAATATTCATTTCCAAGCTCCTTAGGTAAAAACGAACATAGACAAATTCATAATTTGAATAAATGGAATATATTTATCATACATTTAAAAAAAAAAAGGAAATATAATATGAAATTTAAATCTATATATATATATATATATATATATATTACTGGATAAAAACAAATTAATAAACAGCTTGCATTTCACCAAAACCAGTTACTTTCAGGGTGTTTGTGCTTTATATTTGTGTCCTCCAATTCTCCAGTGTTTCAATAGCTTATATAAGATAAACTATTAAAAGCTGTTTTCAAGGCTTTCAAGGTCTACAAGCTGCCACAAATAACAAAAATGTGTTGCACTGCAGCCATGTCAAATTAGAAAATATTTGCTTTTGATTAAAGTTTCCCTGTCTATTCATGGGACTCCCCACTGCCCTACACATCTAATAAAGCTCTAAGGATGAAGCAGTCCAGTGAGTGGATGGGATGAATCCACACAAAGAAAAAACCTTGGCTTTGTTGTTTCATATATTTTTGAAATTATCCAATTGATTTTGGAACAGTTTCATAAAGCTAAAACTATTCCCCAGAAACTTCTAGAAACTTTCACCCAAACCTTCCCTCGTTTTGTTTTGAGGTGTTTCTTGTGTGTGTAGGTGGTTGGTCGCTCACTGTTTCTCCTGACATAGAGGCTGAAGGAGGTCTCCAGCTTGCTAACGTCATTGTGGACACTGATGTCCAGACAGTGGAAGCCGACAGAGGTGAAGGTGTGGTTCAGTCTCAGGGTGTTTTCGTACAGCACGGTCAGCGTGCAGCCCCTCGTCATGTCAGGCACACACTTGGGGAGGAAACGCCAGCACACCCATATTGGAGGACTAAAGACACACACACAGAGGCCAATGAGGGGTGTTTTTCTTTATAATAAACATGGGTAATAATTCTTACCTGCATTGGTAAAAAAAAAAAAAAAAAAAAAAAAAAAAATCAAAATTAATTTCAAATTAAATAGAAAAAGAGGATGATATTCGTTTTCACATTTATTTTTAACTAACATTTAGCAAATATGACATTTCCTGGTAAATCTATGCTTCCCCCTCTATAGTGAATATTTGTTCAGTAAAAGAAACTAAACAGCCCAAATGCAGCTTACCTCCCATCAACATGGAAAGCCAAACTGGTGTTCTGAGACACCTCGTAATCGGATGGCCCCATCATTTCGATGTGTTTGATGGCGTCTGCAAATTAATGCCAGTTATCAGACATTTCAGCCCTCACAACGAGTCGTTTAGACACAACTTAACTTGAAGACGTTGGCACAACCCGACCGGGCTTTACTTCCTGTCATTCCCTGCATATTGTATTCACTTGTTTATTTCGGTTTGTGTTTTTAGATGTTGACTATTTCTGGATTCTGCTCCAACCAGCATCATTGTTTTCATTGCCCTGCCGCATTTCTTGTGAACCAGCCTGTCCGTGAGTGAAGCTCCTTATGCCGGGACTCTTGACTTCGTGCATCCGGGTACGACCTGCATACACATACACAACTACCTGACGAGAAAAGGAGACACAGGTGGGGAGCAGAAACCGGCTGAAAATAAGGCACACACCATGGACGGTGGAGGTGGATTTAAAAATAAAACAGGAAGTGACTGTATAAAGTCCAAACATAGTGCGACAGAGCTGAAATATTACATGTGACATTTTAAATAAATCCATTTTAGCAGTTCATTTAGACCTGAACATGTAATAACAGTTATATCAGATCATCTCACAATCCTTATTTCCTTTTTCAGGGGATTTTCATGGATTGATATGTTACTAATAATGTGAGTCTTGTTTTATTGACATTGGCTAAAACTGTCTTTTATTATCGTAAACATATCATCGGATCAATTTGACTTGTTTCAAAGAAAATGTAAATATGAAACTTATAAACTACATAAACACTATAAAATAACTTATTTATTTAACTGCAACAAGTAGCTTCGCTGATCTGCAATACAGTGTTGGGGAGTAATTTCATGTAAGTTGCTTTAATAAATGATAAAATGTATTTATCTGTAGTCCAAATATGCATCCAAATATATTATATTTGGTAAAAAGTTTATATGTATAGAGTTTATTCACTCTGTTTATGTATGTACCAATGATCCAGACAGGCTCCATTCATTTGGCAGGATGTGCTCAAATTTTTATCCTTTTTTGTGATTGGTTCTCTTGTTTGAATTCACACCTCCTCGCGCCTACCAATCAAAACAATGTGCATTTCTCTGAGCAACTACACCAAGATGGTTGGCAATGTTGTCGGATAAGATGACGAGGTATTTACAAAGAGTAATTCAGGAACCAGAGTCCATAAACTGTGAACAGTACACAGCCTTGTTGGTTGTTGTATCATCACTCAGCATTAAGTAGACCTGAATGTAGACTTGGTTTGAGGTTCTGGAAACATTTTTCTTTCACTGCAGTCAGCTGTGATGCACGTACTTATGATTTGTTCTGGTAGTTCTGCTTTAAAACCAAAACTTTTCAATCTTAATTCAAGTTAAATTGAAGACCTTTTAATAAAAGTTAGACAGTAATCTGTGTCGTGTACTGTTGGGAGGTTTATTTTTTTTTAGGACTTTTCCGCTTTATTGCCCAGTTTAAAACATTTGTTATGAAAGTAATACTTTACATTACTTTCATTAAATAATAAAAATTGATTACTCATTACATGTTTAGCAGGGCACCTAGTAATCTGTAACTTATTACATTTCAAAAGTAACCTTTCCCACATATGAATACAAAAGTACAAACCAAGCACTCGAACATCCGTGGAGTAGACCCCCGTGATCGGAGGTGCATATTTGGTCACATTCATTCCCACTTTCAGCCGCAGTGTGTAGTTTCCTGACACTGAGTAATGATAGCGGACAACCGGCTCAGTCCCCTGGATCACTTCTCTGCATCAAAGATGAAAAAATAAGTATGAAAGATAAAGAAAAGCATCCCAACCTTTTTCAGTATCTCAAATGTGAGAAATCATTGTACCCGTTGCCTAAGTCCCAGGTATAGGCGAACTTTGCTGTGCTGAAATTCTTGTGGGGATCGAAGAGTTCAAACATGGTCTCTGTGGGAACATCTGAGGCCAGTTCTCCTGTGTCTCTCACAAAGGTGTCATTTCCTTCAATTTGGTAGAAAACCAGCTTCCCAGCAATATTTTCTGGTTAAAAGAGACAATTATACTTAGTTATGAGGCAGAGATACCTGGAGAAAAAGTAAAACGAGACGCTGGAATGACATACCCAAATCTGTCAAAGGGTCCGAGGTCTCTGCCACACCCGGGTGAACCAGGAGAAGAAGCACCGAGATCCATGCCACATGTTTTCTAAAAGCACACATCCCAAAATTGAAAAAAAAAAAATGCATCAGGAAATGTCAAATGTCTTCACAGATGTTTGATTTACCTGTCCATATGTGCTGGCCCCTTCACTGGAAATCCCCAAGGACCTCAAGTGGAAATAAAGTTAGTCCTGAGAGCAGGGTGTGTGGACATGGGGGTGAGGTGATATGGCTCCTTCTAGTCTTGTGAGATTCAGAGCATGCAAATGTGAGCTGTAAAGGCCTGAAATTGTCAGCATGCGTTTCAATCATGTGGTTGAGTAACAACCACATGATGAACCACATCTGTTGAGTAGGACGCTTTGGCCTGGGTCACAGCAATAAGACCAAAGGCCAATGTGACGAGGACAGTGGGGGTATCAGCCCAGGAATCATACAACCAGCAGCTGATTCAAAGTGACTTGTCATTAGGATTATTTATACATTTTGTGTTGATTAAGATACCAGGTTAAAATACAAGGTGATGATAAAAAGTCAGCTACATGTTCTCTCCCTACACATGAAGAAATACAAAAAATACGAGCAGGTGGTTGTCCGCCAGCTATGCTCCAGTTTACATCACAAGACATGCATTGAATTTTCTTCATTTTATTTGGAGCAGCTTATAAGGGAGCTAAATGTGAAAATGTTAACATTAGCTAACACTTCATCTATATGCAGCATTAGTTAAACTTAACAAAGTCAGTTAGTTAGCTAATATAAGCTAACACTAATGTTCGCAAACCAACATAACAGGGAACAACTAACATCACTGTCATTTTATGAGCAGTTTTACTGAGAAAGGCTGAGTCTGTTTGTACTGTTTGTTCAACTATTAAAAGACAAAAAAGTCCTGCAGTTAGTTTAGTGTCTGTCTGTCTTTCTGTGTTTGTCTACATGTCTGTCTGTCTGATCAAAGGAGTTAATGACAAATGCGGCCCAGGTGTGTGTGTGTGTGTGTGTGTGTGTGTGTGTGCGTGTGTGTCAGGGAATAGGGGCCATAACCTAGCAACAGTGCAGCCTTCTGTGTCCTTCTGTGTCTCAATTATCCTCCATAGACAAATATTGGGTTTCATACTTTCCCAAAAAGCCCTCAAAAGGCCCAAACTGTCACTCCTGTGGCTAGAATTAAGTTTCATGTGATGACTTAAAGGTGATTGTGGCTTTTCATCTGCTGGGCTACATTGCCCCCATGAAGCCATGGACAGTCATGTTTTACAGTAACTGCCAGTCACTTGTTAGACAAATTGAGTAGACCTATATATTAGTCGCCTATTTCTTCTACCACTGCGTTGATTTCACAAGTGCAAATTGTTGGTTTAAGGCGCCCTCTCTCGGCCAATCGGAGTATTTCATGTGACCACCAGAACCCAGTGCCAAAATGCGTCATGTCTCCATAAGTTTTTTTTTCTCCCTTAACAAACACCAGTCACCACCTTATTGCTTTTTATTTCACCACCTGAGCTCTTAAATCTGTAGCCTATTTCCTCCTCTCGTGACGTCATGGCACCCTCCTCTCCCCGCCCTCATCACCCACACTAAACACACAGGGAAGTCTCTCGGCGTCCCAGTCAGTGCGTCCGCCGCCAGCTGCCGAGCATCTCCTTTCTGCCCACACGGTGTCCGGGTGCAGACAGGGAGCAAGACCGGCTGTGTGGGATTTATTATTCGGAGTTAGTGAACACCTGGATTACCCAACACCTTTTTTGTTTAACAATTTTTTTATATTGTTGTTATTTTTGTTTTATCATTATTTTTTTTTTTAATTTTGGGGGTTTAAGAAACAAGCTGCCATTATGTCTCGGGCTCCGGATGATGTGAGCAAGCTCACTGAAAGTACATACAAGGTAAGTGATACATTCAGCAAAGAAGGGACTAACTGACCATTTTTACATGGGCTGTTATGACTAATTCTCCTTATTATAAGGCCGAGAAGGGAAATTCGCATGTCATAGTTAGTTTTTTTGTTTTGTTTTGTTGCATTGGATTGATGTCTGTAAATCAGAATGAACTGCTATAGAATCGTTAAAGACAGTCAGCGTGTGCCTGTGTTTTTATTTTTTTGAAACTTGTCACTCTTTGTTTGAGTTTTATGCCCTTTTATGGCCTTGTTTATTAAATACCTTTATTCACGTCGTAAAAAGAATCAGTGGTGTAACTGAAACTTTCTATTAACAAGTGTAAGAAAGCCCAACAAAACAAATACCACTCCAGGGACACACCCTATTATTTAATTAAATACAGGCTTATAAATCACAGCAAACCACACTGTTGTTAAGAAACCTCTGTGTGATGTGACGAAGGAAGAAAGTTTTTTTCCCCATCAATCAAGCAGTTGTCGTTCATTAACAGACCTAAAGTTATCCTATCAGTAATTTGATCAGGAGTTTAATCAAACTGCAAGTTAATCCATTCAAGTTGACACTGCAGCTGCTCACATGGGATAAGTAGGATGTCTGTATGGTTGTCTTCTTATCTCTGAGAGGACCACATGTCCTCATAATTCATTTATTTTATACAGTTAGAAATTTATATATTGTTGGAATGATAATTTTATATTAGTTCTGAATGTCCTCTCTGCTTTAGCAGCACAAACTGTGTGTCTGATCTGTAGTGTGCCACAGTTTCTGCTGGGAAGGAGAAAGAAGGAAACCAAGGAACCTGTTTCCCTATTTTCTTCTCCTGTGCTCTGTGTTTTCTCTCCATGTAAAGTCATACCTGCCCCTTTTTGTTCTATTGAGGGCGTGCCAGGGGAATAGAGAGAGAGAGACAGGGAGGTGAGCAGCACTTGATTGTTGAGACATTTCAATAGAGAGAGAAAGAAAGGGGAGGTGGAGGGGGAGAGTGATGAGGTTCATGCCACAAATAGCTGCAACTTCGTGTGGGACTTCTTTCTTTTAAAGGGAGTTGCACAGCATACGTGAAGGGTCAAGTCAAAGATTGAAAGTTTTATTGTTCTCACATGGTGATATTTATAGAGCAACAGCTCAGACACTTGCACTTGTTTTCATGTGTTTCTCTTCTCCACCCACTCCCACGAAAATAGACTCATGAGTTTTATTATTCATTATATTTTTTTAAAATAAAAAATAAATAAATGATATGATATGTTTGTGAGTGAGGAAAAGAGAAACACACTACAAATCTGTGCGAAATCAGGAGAAGCTGTGGTTCTTTATTTCATCCACCACAATGTGTCTCTACTCTTTGCCCCAGAATGTGGTGGAGCAATTCAACCCAGGCCTGAGGAACCTGGTCAACCTCGGGAAGAACTACGAGAAATCAGTCACAGGTAAACACCTTTACACAGGATAGTACGGGATGCCGCTCGCTGATCCACAGGTCCTACAGGGAACCCTGTTGTGCATCAATGTCTGCTGCTGCTCACATTCCTCTGCTTTAAACAGAACTTTCACCAGAACTCAAAAAGATCCTGGAAATCTTCTTTAACAGCCTCTGACTTGATGATGTTTGTCTCTTACCCTCCTCCAAAGCAATGACTCTTGCTGGAAAGGCCTATTTTGATGCAGTGTCAAAGATCGGAGAAACTGCCACCGCGTCTCCAGTCTCCAAAGAGCTCGGTGAGTCTCATGCAATTCAAGTTTGAATCTACCTTCAAGGAGTGTAATCTCAAAGGAGTGTCTCTGCTGTAAGACTAGAGCTTAAAAAATGAATCTACTTGTACTTACGTTTATATGTACTTAAAGGAGTTGGTTCACATTACTGGAGATGCAGTTATTTGCTTGCTCCATGCTCATATTTGCATATAAATGGAAGAGTACAGCCAGCAGCTGTAGATTTTGCATAAATCTTGGAAATTGAGATACTTCTTGCCTGTCTCTGTCCATCGCTAACAAAATCTGCCTACGCTCCTCTATAGATTTAATTAACTAATTAACATTTATACTATACAAAAGTGTTAAAAAAAAAAGAAAAAGACGATTAGTAGTTTTAGTGAGATTACGTGACAGATTATTTCTTGCCTGGAAACTGAAGATGACTTTGAAATTTACCTATTGCAACCTCACAGTAACAACAACACTCCCAGAAGCCACTGCTCCATGACTGAGCAATATTCGCCTGTAAAATCACATCATGTTGCTTTGTACGGCTCAAACAAACAAAATATGGTTTAATTATTGTGGTTAAGGGGTCAAATTTTGTCACTTTTGGACAGAACCAGGCAAGCTTTCCCCCTGGTTTTGGCTATATATCGCATAGACGTGAGTGGTATCATATCTTCCTCTTAGAACAAGTAAACGAATCAGTGCACCTCCAAAAATGTCAAACTGATTCTTGGACATTATCGTGACATGATGAAAGGGACTTTTTCATGGAACTGAGCGCTTATGTTTTACCTGTTGGATAACAAAAGCAGGTCGCCATCAAAAGTTTTTCTTGAAGAAACTTCATCACGGTAAAATTTAACCTGCATGTAACCGTCATCTCAATTCAAGTAAAGTACGAACAACATCTGGAGATATAATTTATTGGACCCTCAAGGCACAGTAGCAGCAGAAATTTATTATTCTGTACTGTCTACATCTTATTGAAGTGTTTCTTCTGTATCTTTTCTGAAGGATGTAGAGTCTCGTTTTTCATCCATCCTATGAGTCATCTCCAATTATTCTGTTAGTGCTAAAGTCTGGAGCCGGCATACTTTGTCCAGGGGTCTTAATTTGTCACTTTTACAACTCATCAAGCCTTTTGTATTATACTGAATCACTCCTTAATGCAGGGATGTGCAAATTGGCCTCTTGAAAGCTAAGGTTCATGTGACAGGCAGAAAATCAGAGCAGGGTGGTTAAAATGGAAAGATAATGCTGTCATTTTTACCCCTGGAAAATTGTGAGGACAGTGAATCTTTCTGTCCATTTACATCATCATACATAACTTCTCCACTGTCATTTTTCAAAACAGTTTCTCTTCTTTTGAATGGCATTTGCATTACATGTACTTCAAGCCACAAACCAAATTTTATGAGATGTCAGACTAGATAAAGTTAGATAGAGAGATGTTCACAAAGCTGTCACTGTGTGCAAGAGACCAGATTAGGTGTGTCTATCATGGTTGGTGAAAATGTAAATAAAGGAATAAGGAAGTGACGAAAACACCATGGCAGTGTAGTGCCAAGGTCTGAAAATGAAACCATAAAGAATACAAATGGAAAGTCTTGTCAAAAAAAAATCCTCAATCCCAGGCAACCCAGATGAGATTTTCTGCTTTTTATTGTTCAGCCTCAACCAAGTCTTTTAATCATAATGTGAAATAGCTCTGTTGGTCCAGAGCACAGAACGTATTAGTTTTACAATAACCCCTCTGAAACTGTCAGTTTTTCTTGGTCTACTTTTCTTACTTTTCTTGGTCTACCAATAGAAAATTGGCCTGCGTCCATGTCACGCAACTGTTCAACAAATCCACCTCAGACATGCGCACAATCTGGCAAAATCCATCACGCAACAATAACACTGTTGTCTGTGTTCTTGGTTGTTTGTATATAATATATAGATATATACTGTACTGTATATACTGTGCATTTTATATTTTACATTTTATATTTTTACTGCTATTTTACTGCTATTTTATTGCTTTCTATTATTCTATTATTATCTATTGCTTCCTGTATGCTGCTGGAGCGAAAAAATGTCCCCTCGGGGATTAATAAAGTAACTACCTAACCTAACCTAACCTAACCTAACCTAACCTAACCTAACCTAACAAGGTGCCTCAGGTTTAGGCGCAAAAACCACAAGGTTAGGTTGAGGAAAAGATCATGGTCTGGGTTACATGTGACTTTGCCGCAAAGTTTAGCTTTGTTTAGGCCCCAAAACTACCTGGTTAGCATTCGGAAAAGGTCAGAGTTTGTGTTACGTGCATAAGTTAATTTGTGTTATGTATGTTACGTAAATTAAAGACATTACTTTAAAAAAATCCAGGTTGATTTTTGTTTCTCACAAACTCAAAGGCCGGTCTCTTTGGAGAAAGTCCTGTTTTGAAACCATTGACCCACTCAATGGTCATCACATGATTTGCTTCTTTCACAACCCAGTCTCAAACATAGGCATCACAATTGTTGAACCGTTACTGTGAAAACAGTGTTTTGATCAGAGAAAATTTAAATCTAAAATTGAATAGGATAAAAGCTGAGAAGGCTGTCATATTGAAACAGGTTTGTGGTTTGAAAAAAAGCTCTCTTCTTATTTACTATGATCCCTGTTACTATAGGTAAAATGTATGAAACCCATCTCGCCACAAATTACCAGCCCAAACAAGTGAATTCTGTATCTTGACTTTTAAGATAAAACTATTTTTTATGTTTGGTGCTGAAATATTTAATACGATCTGAGACATTTCCTGCTCTGCTGGAATGAAATGTTGATCAAGTTTGTTTGGCCACACCTGTCAGCGAACAATGGCAGCATTTCATCACTCCATTAAATAATGTGTTCACGTTACATGGTCATCCCGTGACGTTGTCACTGCATACCAAACGTTAAACTGCTTCCCAAACATCACACAAGATGCTGTGTTGGCTTTGCTGTGCTTTGAGCATGTGGAAAGTCACATATGGCAGCTTCAACCTTGAAAATTCAGTGTTTGTCAAGTCTTGGCTTTTTACAATTGGACAACTTTTTGGTTAATAGTAAGAGGCCAACTTTTTTGGCCCACCATTAGTTTTGTTTGCTACAGCTATCCTGGAGTGTGTGTAGTCTCTTTCTGTGTGAGTGTATCTCCATGTATGAATCTTTTTATCTTTTCGAGACCTTACCTTGCACATGTTTTGACCCCTAACATAAAAAACCAACCCCAAAATCAAAAGCTCTGCTTCAAGTAAAAAGCCTCGAAAGGCCCTGAACTCCAGACTCTGTAGTCATTCCTCGACTGCCTGGAAGTAGACAACGAGACGGTGTGAATTCTCTCACCCACCGCAGCAAGTAGAACAGCAAACACGCTGAACAAACAGTCCGACAGAGAAGACTGTGTTCCCACCACTGATCCTCCTCGTCCCCCGTTACTCCGTCTGCCTCTTCAAACTGTATGAAAATAGGAGAAAACTGACTTCTACAGTGTTTGTGGTTGTTTATCACGGCCTCAAGTGAATCTTTACTCCATCTTTGACAGTAGAGTACTTGATGTGGGCACTTTAAACTGTAAAAAATGACAGACCAGATGCATTACTGGCTACTTCTCTGCTGCAGACACCTGTAAAGATTTTCATTCTTTCCTCCTTCTGTGAATGGTGTGGTGTAAAAAGCACTTACGTCAAAGACGTTGGCAGGTATTTGCAGAAAGCCACCTGAGGCTTTTACTCTGGCGCTGCTCTTTTTTTGGTCCACATTTTTCTTTCAGATTGTTGCTATAATCCAGGTGAAAGTGTGGTAGAAGAATGCTTTTTAGCCAGCTATCTGAAAGAAAGCTTAAAAACTATACACAGATGAGTGAAAGTATTTCCCTGTGCCAGTGTTCCTTGGTTCTTTTACTTTGCTAAATTCACAAAAAGTAGCACCATTATTCGTAGAGAATTCATTTGATAATCTTGTTGCTTGAATAATTTATGATAATAGCCAACTTCTTGATAACGCTGATAAAATTTGACACCCAGGAGTGGCTATAAAGAGAAAAAAATTATATAAACGCTGCGAGATACTCAATCCTGCGCACCAAATTTTGTGGCTCATGTGTGCCATCATATTTATTAGCTACTCACTATAAATACATTGAGTAAGTAACCGTTTGCTTTTGTCGTAGTGTAAAACGCTTTCTCCAAGAGGTGATGTTATTGACATAGATGTCGGGGTGTTTTCTCATGATCTATCTTGTAATAGTCTTGCATCCAAGATTTAGTATCTCGTGACCTCGATACAATTTTTTTTCTCTCTCTTTCCCGAGCCCCACAATATTGATCTCCCTCCATCACTAAATGCACCACATGCTAATTAGCTACTACTAGTTTGATATTGTTTGAATATTGGAAAAATAACAACAACAATTATTTTACAAGAAATGTATTAATTTGTAAAGTATATTTTACCAGTTAAAAGTTGACTTAATATAAAGTCAGCGCTTGGTTCAGTACATTCAGAGGTTTTGCTACAGGCTAACTTTAAGTAAGCTTTAAGCAAATATTAGTGATGAATATGCATCTGTACGGAGTCAGTCTGCTGACTTTATGGCTCGTGTCCTTTTTACTTTTGTTCACCAAAGTAAAAAAAAAAAAAAAGAAATTGCTGAGCCGTATGTCTATCAGTGTATTTAAAAGTCATAGTTTTCAGTGGGTGTACATTTAGAAGTTTCCTCTGCATGATCGCCTGACTGGACTTAGCAGGGAGTTGCTACTCCACTCTGAAAAGCAGCAGGTATTCAAGGACTGAAATTGTTACTTGGAGAATGAATAGCATGAACCCCACCCCTTCCACCTTTTCTCTACACTGTTTGTCAAGCCTCAGTTGAAATTGTTTTTTTGCAGTACACTGTCAGCATGAGAAAAATGGTAATGTCAGCCAGTGATTTTTTTTTTTTCCCACTCTCTCTCCAGACAATGACGATTCAGAACTGATAGACTGCTCAGTGTGTCTCGCCGATAGCTTTTGCAACAGGTTTTGGCTTTTCAGGGGAGACATTTTTTCGGGTTGATGTTGTGGTTAATAAGACTAGGTGACATTTCTAGCATGTGGCTTCCAGACATTTTACAGGACTGCGTTACTACACACCATTTCTTCTATCAGTAGCCTACAAGATGGGCAATTTATCTCTCCTAACAAACACAACATCAACAGAAGCACAAGGTGGCTATAAATGGTCCCCAAAAGTCAAAATGCACCTTATCTCCTTCCCTGTTATATTTTGTGTGAGAACATCTGCAAACTTAGCAGACTTTGTCACAGAAGTACTCGTCTTCAACTTAGCAGTGCACAGAGAGAATGATAGAGAAGACTAGTTCTCAATAATGAGCATGTCTCCATTTCAAAAAAGCCTCTAATTGACATTTTTCATGGCACACAGTCTGACACGGCACACTAAGAAAAGCACAGGTGAAGCAAATTTTGCTAACGATGTCACAGTTCCATTAAGTGTCCAGTGAAAGTCACCGTGGTGAGCCAGCAGACTCAGGGTCAGGGCCCTGGAAGCAACTCAACCTCAATGGAATGCATTTATAATTTTTTTTAATGTCATCAGTAATACCTGCGCTTTTCTTGCTATGACAAGCCAAAATGTCTCCTGTGAAGAAGGTCTGTTTCATCTCCTTTTCTTTACACCTTTGTCTTGAAGTGGGCCAGTAGTCTTTAAGGTTCAGCGTGTAGGATTTAGTGTGTGGATCTAGTGGCAGAGATGAAATATGAGGCGGCAACCACCACCTCTAACCCTCACTTATGTGACTTAATTACTTACACAGTCAAACCTCAACTAACTTTTTAAAGCTATTTGATGCTCTATTTCAGTTTGTTGCATTAAATAAATCGAGATTTATTGTTGATGCTCAGGGCTGCATTTAGTTTTATGTGCTGTAGTATTAAATTGTGTTATGTGCTGTTTATGATGACAGGTCATTGCTCTATGTTAAGGCAGTTTTCACAGCTATTGATCTACAGCAAACGCAGTAGAATGACTGGATGCTGAAATCATTAAACATTATTAAATGAATTGAAACAAAAAGAGGTTGCTTTTGTGAAATAAACTGATGATCAATAATCAAAAGCGGCATATTTGATTAGTAATAATGAATGCAGAGTGGAACCCAAAGTGCTCTAAGCATCGTCTGCGCACAAGTTTGTCGCAGTGTTTGTGTAGGAACTAAGTGTATTCATGGGATACTTCTATTAGAAGTGTATCCCTCAAACGTCCACTTTAGATTGCATTTTTATTCAGTGATTGACAGAACGTTCAGTGTCCATTTATTAGCTGTACTGGGGCTTTAGGTCATGCTGTGTGATTTCATCGGCAAATGCAGTTTGCCGAGTCATCACATGTGTTTTTGTTTCAGAATTTATTTTTATTTTAAGACCAAATTTTACAAAACACACTCACCTATGTGTCCAATTATTAGTTGTTCTGGTGGTTAGTAATGTAATGTGGTTTAGTTTTTTATTCAATAAGTGTCTTAAGTCCTTGGAATTGATTGGTATCCTCAAAAGTTAAGTAGCGATGTTTAAACAGAGACGCTGATATTTCTATCACATGACACATTGTTTTCCTCCCAGAGGGTGATTAGCCAAAGTCACCACTCAGTCACTGCAGTAGATTAAGCATTAATCACAGTGACATCATCTTGACAGCATTGAGGGAGTAGCAAATCCATGGTTACCGCCAAACACAATCTCCTCCCACCAGCACTGGAATATGTGCAACTGAGATACCATTCGATCCTGATTCACATATGAGGTGTCCATGTTTCGTCACAAAAAGCCTGCGTGGACAAGCCCAGTGATACATCTCAGTAAGACGATGACCAATGGCGGGTCCGGGGCTAGTTGATACAGGAGATCATTTGTGTACTTGGTGAGTAGCGGAAGGATTGTCAGCCACTAAAAGTGGTGAAATAAAGAGAAAGCGTGCCAACCAGGTCAGCTATCAGTGTTTGTCCTGCCAACACCACCTCATATTCCTTATTTGACACCAAATAGGCAGGGTTTGTGTTGGTACATGGAATTTCCAGCTCATAAAAGGCGTTACCTGTCGAGAATGTAGAAGGCGTTGCTCTTTTTTTCTTTTTCTTCTTTTTTTTCCTTTTAATCAGCAGTCTTGTAAAAGAGGCATTCGACACAGGTGGTGCAAAGATCACGTTACAAATATATAAATAAAGTCCAGTTTTTAACCTTTAAGTATAACACCATTAGAAATGTCTGTTTAGATATTGGTTTCTGCTTAACTTTGAACTATGTTCGACAACACAGTTGGATTAGGAGTTTTCAGTTGTGTTTATCTTTACATTCACCAAGCTTTATACTCACAAGCACCCGGCATGTTTCTGATTCAGGTCAAAGTTCATTTTATTTTAGTTGTAAGATGCTGCATCTGTAATATACATGATACATTTTAGGTGGGCAGGGTTTAATGTGTTCTTAATAATGAATCACAGGTCAAATGCGTGAATCATGGACGGTGTAGTTTTCCACAAGTATCTTTTATCAACCTTGTATTAACCAGTGTAAAAAAAAAAAACAGTGAACAATACATTGATTATTTGAAATCATTGAGGGGAGATTAGATTATTTTGGTACTTAAAATCCTCAAAAGAGAACAAATCACAAGCATCAGACATAGATGGGAGATAAGATATAGAAAAAGAAAAAGCTACCTGTGCTGCTGTTTATGAATAGTAGTCCAGTAGATTGTTTAGCAAAGTACGTATTTCTCATAGACTTATATTCAGTTTTAATTTATTTCCGTGGAGAAAAAGCCTTTTAAGTGTCACTTCTCTCACTTTTTTTGTATACTTTGCCTCTGTGAATTCCCTGCAGTTTTCCATGTGTCAGATTAATGCACCTTGTGATGACTATTTGTAGCATGTACCCTCCCTCAGATTCACACCTTGCTCACTCCAAAGGTGAAACCTGCAGGTGTACACTGGCCTCTTTGAACCCCCTCCCCCCACCCAAAACCCCTCCTGGCCTTTTCTCAGCCTCCCCTCTTCAACGCCGTGCAGTCTGTTGTCGCGGCTGTGCAAACAGCTCCACGTCCAGTGCCACCCCCACGTCCGAACACAAAGGCGGCATTTACCAGTACGTTCTGGTGACCTTCAGAGGGCAATGTTGTTGTAGCTGCACGCTGCCTGGCCGGATCACAGAAGTGCAGCTCTGTATCCCCAGGTCATTATGTTTGTTTTGCTCTGTGCAGAGGTGTGCGGGGAGTAATGTCAGGTGCCGGTCGTTCAGGTGCAGGTGTTTAGGTGGAGTGTGCCGACTCGGGCAACTTTTAGACATTTTTCACCCCAAAAATCCCAAAATGAACCTGGCACCTGTGCTTTCTTTACTTTCTTCTGAAGGTGTTGAAATCCACGTAGGTCGTCCTCTTCTGCTCTTCTCCCTCACACTGACACAGTCACATGTCCAGATATGATGTCCAGTAAAACAAACTGTGTTTTTGCAGCTTTCACCAGAACATTGTGTCCTATAGTAAACCTTGAGTCTAGATTTCACCCTATTGTGATAGAGGTAGCTCTATAAACCGCCTCGCTACGACTGTCCACTTCTGTTTACAGTATTGACTCACTCCCATTGTTTCGTGTCATATGCCGCTCTGTCTGTGCTGTAGCCTGTCTGTGAATGGAGACTGTTCTGTATCTGACTGCACAATAACAGAGCGTTTCATAGAGATTATTTATTGACGGCTGTTCAAATATTGAAAGGAGATAAAGTCATGTGCAAAATATGGGCTGTCAAGATGTATGCAATGCTTGATGGAAAAAGCAGGCTACATTTGTGCAGTAGGTTTGGAAAGTGTTAAACATTGATGGTTCTTTTTCATATTATAGATCACATCCACTCTTGAGTCTGTATATCGTTGTACACTTTTTGGATCTCTGGTTTTGAAATGCTTGCTGTCACCTACCCCTTTAAAGGAACAGTTTAACACAGTTATTGGAAGAGTAGAGAGTTTGCTACCGCTCTCGTTTATCTCCAGTAAATATGAAGCCACAAAGAGCATCCAGTTTGCTTAGTTTACAAAAAGACTGGAAGATCTAGCAGGCTCTGTCCAAAGAAGACATTGATAGCCTACCAGCAAATTTAAAGCTCATTAATGTGGTGCATCTGTAAATGAAAAAACAACCTGCTGTAGTGTTACATCTTTTCGTTTAAATTATTCTGAAATACTTGTTTCTGATGTCTGTTCTAGGTGTGGTTCTGATGGACATTTCAGAAACCCACAGGAAGGTCCACAATGAACTGGAAGAGAACGTAAGTAGCTTTAAAGGATAAGTCTGGTCCTGTAATTGTTAATACTCAATAGCTCAACCAATTTGCAGCCTTTCGCATTCTTAGGTCCCATATTTGATTTGTGTTGCAACCGGTATAAGATGTGTTTTCTCTCTGCAGCTCAAGAGATTTCACAAAGATATTATTACAGAGCTGGAAAAGAAGACAGAGATGGATGTTAAATACATGAATGTAAGTGTCCTCTTCTGTACACCGACCCATCCTCCCTCTACTTCTCAGAATGTTTTTATAAACACATTTCATGGAGACAAAACTGCTTCGGAGGAAAAGATAATGATGATGCTTAGGTTCCTATTTCAGCATCTCACATCTGAGGAACGTTTGTTCCATAAAAGCGGCAATCTGCTCATCTTCTTAACTGTCTGACTGTAGGCCACCTTCAAGCGCTATCAGTCAGAGCACAAGCTGAAGCATGACTCCCTGGAGCGCTCTCAGACAGACTTGAAGAAGCTGCGGAGGAAAAGCCAGGGAAAGCACTCATCCAAGTACGAGATCAAAGAGAATGAGGTGAGACCGAAACCCAGCCGACTCCATACCTTCAAAACAGAGCGTGTACAAATGTTATGACTGGTTTTGATTGGCTGTTGAATGTTTCTGCTCTGATGCCTCAAAAAAAAAAAAAAAAAAAAAGAGAATATGACGGTTTGGAGAGATGCGGCCAAGATAGTCCTACACATGTGGAGGTAGTGGTTTTCATGTGAGGTGAATATGAAACTAGTCCTCCAACCCATATGACCATATAAGATCATTTGTTGCTACCATCAAATCCTGCAGTGTTTCCTACATTAGTGCTCCTGCAGGTTTGTGCACAAAAGCCCTGTGGTTAGGTTTGGGGAAACATGTAGTGTGTTGAAGTTATTATTACCTGAAGTTATGCAACCTTTATCGTCGTGGCAACAATTAACAGGGTTTAAAAAAACTCCCGATTGTGGTTGGAAACGGGAAACGAACAGCAGTCTCCATCCATCCAATATATTATAAAGACATTATCTGAATGGTTATTTTGTTCAGGCTCACATTCATGTGGATACCACGACAAATAATTTTAATAGACTTTCTGCCGGCATTGTTTCCATTTTCACATATTACACCACAACGTAATGCAGCGTTAAGATGTCGTGGTCATTTCACGTAAGGTCAAAGATCATTTGATAATGAGACACAAGATTGTCGTTGTTGATACGACTGATAAAGGTGGCTTAACTTGAAAATGTATCTGTGGCTGGTGATGAGCAGCTAAAGGACAGTCTTTGAATAGGTCTCACTGGACTCAAATTCCAGGTTTTAAAATTACATAAGATTATCATTAATGCTCTCTTATACAGGGAAAACCATCCAGATGCCACCATGTCTAAAGCTGCTTACAGATACTCTGTTTTTACATGAAGTACATAATGACCTTTATACCAAGGCTGACTGTGTTCAACTACAGGCTGTGTTTTCATTGAAGGCACACACACGCCCAAATTTGCACAAACGCAGGTGTGTCTGCAGGCACATACTGTAGTTTCAAACCCTGATGACATCCAGGTTGTAGTCGATGTTGCAAGTCAGACTAGTCTTTACTGACCAGGGCACAGTCCCATAAACCCATAATGTAGATGATTTATGATGATAATTAAAAAAAAACAATTACGCTGTGCGTAAACGCTCTATTTAGAAAAAGCTTTGATTGGTCACACAACTAGTTATAAACATCATCAGTTGACCTTAACAAGGCCATTTCTTCAGAATAAACATAATACTTACACTTTACAAATCTTACTTCGAGTCTAGTTGCTCATTTAACTCTCGGACACATCAGGATACAGCAGCCTTCAACATTTACTGATTAATGTGTGGTGTTTTAGAAAGGAGTTGTGCAGCATGTTATAATTTTAATGGACTTTGAATGCATTGAGGTGATTGTGAGTAATGTGCATTGAAAGACCATCAGCAAGTTTATGTCATGTTGTAATTATGTTTTCTTCAAACTATGAGAGAAATCAGACTAATTAGCTAATTATAAAACTTAAAGCTTTGTAATGTGTCTAAGATTGAAAACTATAAATTTGAAGTTGGTGTTTACCTTAAATTAAGGATAAAAGCTTACTTCATTCTATTAAGTTGTTGTTTTGATATTTGAGTGTTCAATGCTACAACAATGGCCTCTTATATAAAAGAGCCATAGAACATGCATAATAGCTATTTACAAGCAGATGTGGATAAACAGCAAAGTGCTCTCTCAAACTTGTATCTCAAAAATGTCTTTGGAAACACAGCTGTGCCACTGCGGAGAGATCACAAGTACACAAACACCACTTTGAAGTTTTACTGGTGCGTGTTGACATCGCCTTGCTTCAGTAGCTTTTTTGTTTTAGGCTGTTCGGTTGGTATATTTGTTGAAGTCCTGCTTCCAAATGTTGGGCATAACTGTGTGTTTACACCCTTCTGTCCGCTACCAACAAGCAGCCTGAACATCTCAAACACACATTTGCTTTGTAAATAATTTAGATGAGATAAAAGAGGAAGTGCGAAACCTGAGTAATAACTCATGTCTGTCTCCTTTTTTTTCTTTATTTTTATTGACTGTTTTCATGGCCACACTTTGATGATGGATGGTGTGTAAACCTGGCTTTCATTGAGAGGTTTATACAAAGCCTTTAATTGAACAGTCAAGAAGTGACTGCAGGTTGTAAAAGGGATGTAGGTGTTCAGACTTCTAAGAGTCGTTTTGTCTCTGCTGCTGCACTCACTATCAAGTCTTGTTTATCTTTGCACTTGAATGGCACCTTTTTAAAGGACACCTGCACAATAAGTTGTCATATCTGGGTGGAGGTTGATAGCCTGATCCTGTTTCTCATGCCGAGCTGAAACTGGGGGCCCCTCCTCCCTCAGAATTGACCTTTTCATTATCTGATAAAAATGACACCGGTGGACGACGAGGGAGACGAGGCTAACCGGACAGGTTTCTAGTAATCATGCGCGGGGCTCGAGTAAGCCGCTAGTGATGAGCTCATTCCAGTCCGTCTGCTCTTTGCCCTCTCGTTGAGAGTCAGGGAAGTTGTTTGCGGCGAAAATGGGGAATGATTCAGCGTCCGAGAAAATGAGACCAGACAGGAAGGGAAGGTCTTTAACACAGCCCTTAGAGACAGACTACTTTACTGTCACCATGACAACCTGGGGGAAATGGGAGCGATAGGGGCGTGGGTGTAGAATAGGGACGGGTGAGAAGACCCTTTTTTTTTTTTTAAAGAGTTTGATGTCAGGTCCACTCACCCATTCACACTGCATGACAGGCAGACTCTCTCTCAGGCTGTCTGTGGGGAGGGCGGGTCTTTCAGCGCACTGATTTGGTCTCCTGCCAAGTTGAGATTGATCCCGAAGCAGCAGGAGACCCAAATAGAGTTAGCACTAAGTGCAAGGACTTTGATTACAAAGCTCATTAGTGCGTTGATTTGTGAATGTGATCTGGGCACACAAACATTAAGAGGGAGCCATCAAGGCACAGTTTTCAATCTCGGGTCTGACTTAAAGCAGCACAATCCCCCAACTGATGCTCCGAGGTGGTGGTGACTGCAAGATAAACATGTAGTCAAGAAAAAAAAAAAACACCGATAAGCTCAATCTTTACCAATAAAAACAGATCAAGTTTAAAAAATATTTTATTAGCGCTGATAAGAGCGACAAGTTTTGTTTAACACTTGAGGCTTACAGAAAGTTCATGTTATAAGTATTGATGTTACTCAGGTGTGTCCAACTGGCTTGACCTCAATTAGCAGTTAACTAGATGTAATTCAATACCATGAACAGAAAATCAAAAGAATTGCTAAAGTAATAGCAGTCAAAAAATGAAATAAAAACAGATGAAAATAAATAAGTAAAACTAAATAAATGTAATAGAAAATTGACAATGATAAAGAAAGAAAGATGGAAGGAAAAGAGGAAATGGGAAAAGAAAAACATTTAATTAGTATTTTAAGTTTTATTATTATAAATCACCGACTTCCAAACCGTTGTGGTTTAATTTGGTGCACTTGGTGTTTACTTGTGGAAAATCTTCGAAATGCATTTATTACAGTGTATCTCATGTCATCGCTGCTGTCATTAATCCCCTTCTGTGACCTCTTTGCCGTCCCGTGACCCCGAACCTCCGCAGTACATGGAGACCATCTCGTCGCGCCAGGTGGACATGCAGAAGTTCATCGCCGACGGCTGCAAAGAGGCCCTGCTGGAGGAAAAGAGGCGCTTCTGTTTCCTGGCGGACAAACACTGCATGTTCTCCTACCAAATTAGCAACTTCCACGAGAAAGTAAGCAGGGACACAGATGAGGCCAGATCCCACCAATCCACCCACCCACCCCACACCTTCCACAATTATGGATTGTCTAACACCCGCTCTGCCCAATTTTTTTTCCCCTGGCGTTTCCAGGCCAAAGACATGCTGGCTGTGAAGCTCCCCAGCTGGCAGGAAAAGTGCAGGGACATCACCGAGGTGCCGGACACAGTGGTGACCATGATAGATGAGCTGTCCAACACCCCAGAACAATCACCGCTGGTTGAACGCTACAACAAGGTGAGTTTGGATCATGAATGAGGAGGATAGAGATCAGGATGTTGGTTTTTACTCTCTCACATATTACTTTGTGTTTCATTTCAAAAGAGACTTGTTGCTATTGATCACATGCTTTGCTATCTTCCTGTTGTATCAGATGAATACTCTTGTGTAAAGTAGTAGGACATCATCAGCCGGCTGCCAGCGAAGGGACATCCTGCATGCGCTGTTGTGTTAAAGTCCACTGAGTGTTTTTGGCCACAGCTATTTATTGCTGCGTAGGAGGAAGATGATTAGCTTCAAATCCAGTAACGTCTGTCTAAAATTAGCGCACTCATGTGGACTTTGTCCTCATGAGGTCATCCAGCCATAATGCTTGTTACGATTGAATATGGTCATAACTGCATCTGCTGTTGTTTGTCATCTCCTCAGAATCACATAGCTTCGAAGGGGCCTCCTCCTGCTCCACCGCTGAAGGCTCAGATCAGTCCGCTCGCCAATATGTTCAGCCAAGAGCTCCAATCTCCGCTCTCCTCATCCTCCTCAGACCACAACTTGGGTAATGATGACTGCTTAATAAACATGTTTCACCCATAAATGATGAATGTCTGAGATAAATCACCTGGCCATGATTCATTAAAACTACAGTGACCAAATACCTTTAAAACAAATGTGGGGCAAAGAGTGTTTGTGTGGGACACGCTACCAATGCTGAGAGACTGTCCAAAATGTTTGTATGACTATCCAACTTAGAAAATAAACACAGGCAATATACTATGCAGGTTCCAGGATAAGTTTAAAATAAATACAGAGGAGCACATAAAAATGCTGCAAATAAAGCTGGGCTCTGAGTAAATGAAGGTTAAACAACACATTTTCATGTAATATCTGTCTGTTAAATAAGGCTGTAACCAGCAGCTGCTACGCTCAGCACGAAGACTGCAAACAGCCAGTCTGACTCTGTCTGAAGTCTTCATGCTGTGCTAATTAGTGGTGAGCATAGCACAAAGCTGCTGCTAGCCTCATATTTAACCGACAGATATAAGAGTAGTGTTGGTCGTCTAACTACAGAGTGAATACACGTATTTGTCTAATCTGTTAGTGTGACTCTCCTCTGCCTCCAGACCAGGGCAGTCTCGGAGAGGGCAGCTTGCCCCGGTCGGCATCCCAGTCATCGGGTCTCGAAGTGGGCCGGAAGACCAGGGTCAGGACCATCTTCCCCCACACGGCGGGCAACAACGACACGCTCCTCAGCTTCGACGAAGGCGACATCATCGCTCTGCTCCTCAAGGAGGAGAAGGACGGCTGGCTGTACGGAGAGCTGGAGAGGACACGGCAGTGAGTCTTCAACCACCTTCTCACTCAGTGATATGTTGATGGCTGACAGGTGACCGGCAGGATTATATGCCATACTGCTCACGTGGAAATGTTAAAGACCCCCCACAGTGAAAATGAAGTTTTTAACCTTGTTATCATGTCCCTGAAGTTTTTTTTTTTTTTTTTTTTTTTAATGCTACAAGACATGAGACTCAGGAACTGCAATGTACCAGTGACGGTCTTAAAAACATGGATTCAGACAGCCAGGGTTTCATACATCACATACCTGAGGAACCAATCAGATAACACTAATCCACTTACACTGCGGGGCTTTCCCTATCATTGAGCTGCAGGTGAGCGGAGGAGGAGTGGGTGGAGATGTAGGCGGACATCATTTTCATAATCATAGATCGATACAAACTAAATAAAGGTGTAGAGTTACATCTAAACCATTTTAAGGCATTATGGATATATTTATTTTTCAGTTTTGATAAACAATGATGAGCTTTTAGAGTTTTAATCAAAGTCAGAAGAAGAAGAACTTTGATGTTTTTTGATTTGGTTTAGGTTTTTTTTTTTTCATGATTAGTCAAAGTTAAGTGAACTTTTATCTCTGGTTTTAAAGGATATATTTTTTTTATTCTATAATTTTCATATTGTCTACAAATCCCATGCAAAGACCAAAACCCACAATGAACCAATCCTCCTTACAAGCAGTGAAAACTATAGTACCCAGCTGTTTCGGGAAATTGCTTCACCTGTTTAAAAAATTAAACCGCATACAGTATTTGTGACCATTTTTTTTTAAAGACTTGTGTGTCAAGAGAAAACTAATTTGCACAGGCTATAGGGAGGTCAGAGAGCATTGACAGACTGGTTTCGGACTTTTTCTGGTATTTGTCCACAAAAATTTAAAAAAAAAACAATACATAAAAATTAAGAAAACATCATAAAAAAATATTAAATTATGCCAGTGTCATCGCTTAACCTTTGGATCACAATACAATATTTGGAGTTTTTAATGCTAACATAACTAAAACTGAAGCTTTATTGTGGAATCTCTCCCTCACATACTTGATTTCAATGTAAACAACTGTTGGCACACCCACGAGATGAAATGTACTTTCATTCCAACATATATGCAACTGCAACTGACACACAGGCGTTTTTCACATAACTCAGGTGGCAGTACGAGTCCCTGCTTCGTGTTTTGTTTGTTCATGTTTTGCTGTGCTAATACATCATACCTGGAAACGCAGAGTATGTCAGGTATGTTCAACACCACAGTCATAAAGCTCTGTGTCTCTCTCTCTCTCTCTCTCTCTCTTACACTCCTGCCCTGTCTAACAACACCACACACGGTTGTTACTCAACAATGAACAAATCATTTTTATTTTACTTCCTACTGACACCTGATGATAAGTCAGACAGAATTAAAATATTTTTTACAACAGCTACATGTGAGAAGGAAATGTTTTTCTCAGGCACTGATTCAAATTCTTCCCTGCTTAATATTCTCCTATAAAAACATTGCACCATTCACTTTGTCTCTCGTTTTCTCTGATTAACCTGTTTGAAAATGTTTCCGTACAGCAAATTGTGTTTTGTTTAAGTAGCCGCAGCATGAATAAACCTCTAAAGTAGCCTTTTAGTTAAATAATTACAATCATCCTCAGCTCTTCACTGGATTAATTAAGTCTCCTAATGCAGGATTACGGAGTGCTCACAGTTTGCGTCAAATGTTTTTTTTTTTTTTATTCCCACTTTGAAAGGGAATAACACAAGCCTTATCTGCTCACTGTGTTTGTCAGTAACCTGCCTGTCGAATCAAAGTGGTTTTAATGCAGTCAGTGGTGGGTTTTTTTGTTCGAGAAGAAGACACGTTGGGATAAATCACAGGACATTCTGTTTCTTAGCAACAAATCCAGCACATTGGTCTAGTAAGCCACCCTTTTTTATTTTTCTCAAACCGTGACTTGGAGACAACTTCTGAGCCTTGCTGAAGAAAATCTTTGCATCTGTCAAATATTTTGTGGCTTATATGTGCATCTTGTTCAAGTGTGTTGTCTGCAGCCGTCAACTATTTAAACTCCCTAACCCTTAAAAAAAAACAGATCACTTGCAGTCTGTTGTATGCATGAAGAATGGGGAATATCTTCAACAGACGCATTTACCATTTTAGAAGAATTGATTTTTGGGCATATTATTCTATTATTATGCCACCCAGGCTGAGACGCACTGATGTACATCATCTAATACAGACATAGAGATTTATTTCTGTCATCAATCAAATAGTTAAATTATTACTTTCAGCTTTAATATATATATATATATATATATATATATATATATATATTATTTTTTTATGTTTTATTGCTTAATCTCTCACTTTCTTCCATATTTCTGGTTATGATTTTGTCTTTTGTG
The DNA here is from genome assembly GCF_022577435.1 of Embiotoca jacksoni. NCBI lineage: Eukaryota > Metazoa > Chordata > Actinopteri > Embiotocidae > Embiotoca > Embiotoca jacksoni. Next base: position 6,301,812 of record NW_027185341.1, on the reverse strand, counting down.
TTTTTAGCCTTGGCATTTGTAGCTAAGCCTTTCTGTATATTTTTATAAGAACCCTAGAGATACTAGTTATTCCCATGGTAACCTTTAACGATAATAATCATTGATCAGTAAATTAAGTATGACTCATGATGTGATATTGTTTTCTGATATTGTGACGTGTCTCTGTTATTAGGCGGGGCTGGTTTCCCTCATCCTACTGCAGACCTGAACCATATTTATCAAACAGGTAAGAAAATATCACCGCACACCAGGAAGTGAATCATCGAGTTGTTTCACAGCTGCCGTTTGATACCTTAGACACCTTTGTTTTAAGCTGTATGTCATACATCTCAGCAGCAATCTCGGCACGCCGGTGCGTAGCCTGAGTGTGGTCAGTCTGACGGAGCGGCAGGAGGAGGAGCCGGTGCTGCTGCCGCCGCCAGACTACAGCGACAACGCCCCCTCAAGCCGGGTGGTCCTCTCAACGCCTTCGCCACAGAACACGGTCAGTACCAGCACGCAAGCACAAAACCACGTCATCTGTTGCAATTGTTAAATCAGTGCAAAATCCTTTTTTTTGTTTAAACATCCCCATTTTGTCAGACTGTTTAATCACATGGAGCGGCAGCAGAATGTACCATCTCCTTTCGCTGAGGCACATTTTTAATATAATCTTTTGATTACAGAAAGAGACAAACATTCACCCTTCAGTTTGATGGTTTAGTTTGATGTCAAGCATCTGTGACTGCTGGAAATGGTGTGAGCGAGTTGTGTGCAGGTTAATTATGTAATTGTAGGACTTCTAATAAATACATTTAATGTTTGCTAAAAAAAAAAAAGTGTAATCAACGTTTTAACCAAAGATTAGGATAAACACAGGACATAGAAAACAAACTAAAACATGGGCTTCAGGCTGGGGAATGGCACTGTAACATACTAATATAAAACGTAAGTTTACAAAAAAATAACTGTTTTTTATTGTGGGTCAAGATGGTCGGTTGTTGTGCCTAAAAGAGGCATTATGAGTTATTATTGCCATTAAACATTTGCATTATCAAGTATGGTTCATGCGGTAAGACCGTCTTGTTATTTTGACAGACCAGTAATCTTTAATATAAGGAGTCTTCAGTCATACCTGCAGCTTTGTCAGGTTGTACTTTGACACAGATGCTAACATGCAAGTGACAAAGGAACGCACTCTAAAGTTACTTGGACAGTTGGAAAAACCTCACCAACACTGACCTCAAAATCCAAGATGGCTGCTCCGGGAAAGCTGTTGAGTTACTGTTTGAGGCCTTCAGGCTTCGTCATCAGATGTTTCTGCTAATATCAGCTAAATTGAAACACTACATAAACAACACTTTTCAGTGTTTTTCAAAAGCCTGCCGTCCTTCTCTAAATCTTTTGAATTGAACCACACGACAAACGGCTCCGTCCCAAGGATGTATTTTTAGTTACAGCATTGTTACACATGTCGGAGCCATTAACAATGAGCTTTTGTTATTTCTGGAACAGAACCCGGAAGTTACGGTTTCACTCGACTCTTTGTTTCACTTTGCTCCACAAATGTCAGCCTTTACTTCAGAGGAAATTTAAAGGAATCCCAAAACTCATCAGGATGCATCGCTGGAGTTAAATCCAATAGATGTTTAGTCAGGATAAACACTGCAGTATGCAGAGCCATTCTGAAAGCTAAAACTGTGGAGTTTGTTGTGGATCAGGCACTTGGTATACCATAGTGAATCAGCTGAGTGGTCAATAGCAGCTGCCATGTTTTACTGTCTGAAGGTGTCTGTCACATGTCCTACAAAAGGCCGTCCCACTCTCCACGCCCACACCACAAAATGCCATCACACTGGTTGAACTTTTAGCCTGACTAATCGAGGCTTATCAACATCTCCTCGTGCGCAGTCATCGCCTCCACACCCTTAAAACAAGCCTCAGCCAGAAACACACCTCAATTGCTTTATTCAGTAACAGGAAATCCACTCTATTTATCTAAATGATTATTTCCCTAAAGAATGTGTTTCTACTGATGCAAACACAAATGCTGTAGAGGTTCTGTTAAAAAAAAAAAATGGAGAGACTGCAGGAGAAGGAGAGCATAAAGGACAAGAGGGTGCAGACACAGTTTCATTTTGTGGCCGCACTGTGTCAGCTGAGTGAGAATGAACTATTATCTGTCCAGCCAGCCGACAAGCCCAGGCACAGTTCTTCCTCCCGTATCACCTCCGTCATTGCTCTGCCTGTACTGTACTGCCTGTACTGTCCTTTGTATCTGCTGCCTCAGGTGTTCACCATGAAATAAACTGCAGGGAGAATTAAACCCTTCCTACACACCTCCCATCCCACGAGTCTCACATTTTATAATCTTATTTAAGGAAGGAATCCAGAATGGATGAAAATATTTCATAATGCCACATATTAAAAGTAATTCACCCTCCTTAAAACATTTGTTCAGATTAAGTCAGAAGGCTGACTGCTCTTACTAAATCGGGGGTCTCAGTTTCACTGGAAAGCACTAAATTGGTCAAAGTGTTCTTCACTACAAAAAAAAAGACACTAATAGCTATTAAACAGTGTTGTCGGGTATATTATTATTTAATTATTTTCTTAATTTTACAATAATCTATACTTTTGTATGATCAATAATTCTACTGCCCATTGCAGTCAGCCCCTGTGAACCACTATGTAGACTTTTGACACTTTCATATACATTAAATTCAAACAGGATAAATCCTTTTAAACACAACAATTTTGGAATATTTGCATCATGAATTGGCTTGCATTTGGATAGATTTGACATTTTAAGACTACTTGCTACCAAAGTGTGCAACAAATATTGTAAAAAAAAAAAAAAAACTTTTATGCTATTGTAGGAAAAAAGGGGCATTTAACGTAGGCTAGTTAGCTGTAATGTTATATCAGTCAGGTTTTAACTACATTTGGACCAAATATGTTTAATTAATTTCTAAGTTTGGCTTTGGAGGGCAGAACTGTATACAGATGTGACTTTCTGCCAACATTGAGCTGATTGATACTTAATTCCACATTGCTGCTTGCAGGGAAAACATAACTAATCTTAATCTCTTATTAACATATTTTTGGCAGTTTAACTTTTATTTATTTTGTATATCCCTAATGAAAGCTTTCTAAATGGAGGCATATCAAAAAAGGATTCTCAGTAAGATTTGGAGTTCTTTAAATTCACCAAATGACCTGAGGCTTAAATTTAAACATAAATGTTGGATACGAGGATCATTTAATCACAAATAAAAGTGTGTTGAGACCAAATAGACAATGTGGAATGCTTTTTTCCTGCAATTAGTAATCAAAACAATAAAGAAGTCTTGTAAAATAGATGTTGTGTACATCTATGCACCTAAAAAATACAGTAAAATCAGTTAAATAGCAGGTCTCTATCAAACCTTGTCACACACACTGAATAAATATTGATACAATCTTAATTTAAGTACATGATCTGATCTGATAAAAACTGAGGGGGCGGGTGGGCACACAGTGCGGGTATTTATGTGCCTCAACGTTATCGTCTTCATGCTCACTTGGCTCTAAGATTATCACCGTGCTCAGGTGAGAGAAAAAGAGGAGTGTGTGTGTCTCTTGCCAGCCTTTCTCGATTGTCTGGATTCCAGACTTGCTGAGGTTGTAGCATAACTCTGTGTCAAAGCTCTGCTGCACCACTCGGGTGTGTGTGTGTGTGTATGTGTGTGTGGGGGGGGGGTTATCAAACCAGTCCGTCGACTCCTACTTCCTTCACAGCTGGAGGGAGTTTTTGTTGACTGTGATGGTGTGTGTTGAATGTTGTCTGTCTTCGTCCACTGCATCTTCAAGGGTCTTTTTCTTCTGTTTTTTTTGACAACAGGTTTCTTTAGTCAATGGGACTGCAAAGGCTCCTTTTCTAGGGTGAGTGACCTAACACAACTAACAAAAATTCACAGATTTGTGCGCGTGTAAGTAAAAGTTGGCCTTCAACTCAGCAAATTATGAATATGATGTTACACCAGCTTTTTTTTAATTTCCCCCCATTTTCATCCTGCAGAGGAGGGAATCCATTTGCCACGGTCAAGCTGAGGCCAACTGTCACAAATGACAGATCAGCGCCAATCGTCTAACACAGACCGAGAGGATTTTTCACCGCTGTTATGCCTTCAAAGGAATCATTGAACATCCCCTGCGACACACTGAATATCTCCCCCAACCTGACATCTCACCAGCCTGCATGCTCGTCTCTCTCAGTACCGGTCTGCTCTATTAAAGGGATCCACGTGGCTCAATGGTGTTTTACATTAGCCACAAAAAGGGAAACATTGCATAATCTGCATATGGAGAAACCGGACTTATGCAAAGCTTTGTGTACAAAGAACATGTTTGTTGTATGCATCAGGTTTGTGTAAAAGGGATAATTCACTCCAAAATGAAAGTTCAGACTTTGTCTAATCCCCTTAAAAGTTGCAATCAAATTGACAAATATATTGCATTTCCTGTGGCTGCTTCACAATAAAAGCCAGCACGTGGTTTGCAAGTTGCTTCTGTTGTGCAGCAGTGGCATTAAAGTATTAGGTCGCATATAGTTGACCAGGAAATTGTAATGGCATTGAGTTGAAAGAGCACTGTAAACAGCTGTTATCGCAGAGATCAGATTGCGCTGGATTACATGCACACATCATTTCCTGTTGAATCTCTCATCTGCAGGTAGCTCATGTCACCTACAGTAAAAACTACTATGTGAAGACAGGACAGGGTAAGATGATATGACACAAGATATTGTATTCGATTTTGGATCTCGTAATATTGTAATGTCGCTTTAGTGACGTCTTTTCCTGGTTTTAAAAGCTGCATTGCAGTAAACTGATGTAATTTTGTGAACTTACCGGACTGTTTTGTTATTTGCCTTTACCCACTTACTGATAATTATTCATCAAAAACCTCATTGTGTAAATATTTTGGAAAAGACACTCATCTCTACAATATCGTTCCAACACTGATATTGAGCTATTTGGTCAAAAATATCATGACATTTGATTTTGTCTATATTGCTCAGAAAAGATGTTTTTACTGAAAGTTAATTTATTGAGGGATAATAGTGTCCAAAATTGGATGTGATTTCAAAAAGATTTTCAGAATTAAGACTTCAACTTGACAGCGATACATAAAACCTGCAAACAGTTTGTGTTAGCCTTTTAAATAAGTGGGGAAAGGCACAGGCCCATCTTTTTCTAGCTAATTCAAAATGGAAGTAAAAGCCTAACGCAGTTGTGATTTTACAGTTTCTCCAGATTTATTCACCACCACACTTTTCCACCGTATACAGTTTTGGACTGACAATAGCAAATAAAATAATTCAAGAAAAACAATTCAGAAAATTATTTGGCAACAAAACACGTGACTTTTTATGCTTGCATCTACCATATTTAAAGATGACTTTAAGTGGTCAGAAACAAATCTGTCAGGGCCTGCAACTGTCAACTGAGACACTACTGACATGCTTTTATGAAGATAAAGTCTGCATCTTTATTTTGGGGTAAACTGTCCCTTTAAGATTTTGAAAGAGGAACAGAGGCGGCCTCATAAAGTCTTTTTAGGCTTGTATGTGTTTGGATATAAAATGAAGAGATGCAGATGTAAATGAGTGTGACCTGATACTGATGAAACAGACCAGCACCTAGGCTGTCTTCCTGACTTGCCAAAAAAAAAAAATATATGTATATATATTTTTTTTTTTTGTCAAATTATTTGTGTCTTTTTTTTTTTTAAAAAAGGCATTGTGATATACTGAAGTTGTGAGAATGAAGGGAGAGTGACATGTTGGGAAACAGGTTTGTCGTTTGAGTGAAGTCAAACAGTATGTCACTGTTTGAAATGAGGAGGCTATTTATATACATTAAGTTTGTATGAAATATTTAAATAAATATGTATCCAGAAGTCCACTCTGTGTGGGTGTCCCTTCAAACACGACAGCCACGGGGCTCAATCTGAGCCATGGATCCCACCCTGATTTAGATTTCAATGCTGGTATGTATTTTAAATGGGTAAAAATTACCTTTTGATGAAGGGAAATATTTCCCTTCTCATGGTTTCATGTAGATTCTGTGCACAATACACAGTTTATGCAACATTAAAATGTCCTTTACTGGTAGACATTTGAATTGTGTGTGAAAAAGTGGCTCATTGTTTGAAATCTACAAAGTATTTTGTGAGGAAAAGGACTTTTATTTTGCCAGGTATTTGCTATACTGAATGTATGAAGGGAAACTGATGAATGAAACAATTAATTGATCCACCGATATTAGAGAACCCATCGTACTCACATAGTTCTTGCCACCTTGCTACTGTGTTGACCAATGTAGTCTGTTTTTTTTCTCTCAATAAAACACGATGAATCTGCACAGTTGATGTTCCCTCCCTTTTGTACTCTGTTGTCCTCTCAGTGACTTCTTCCTAATTGGCTGTTTAAAGTTTTTTTTTTTTTTTAAATCATTTGGCACACATTAAAGATCCAAGGACTGTTACTTTTGTAATCATAACAATTTTAAAAAGAAGACAATACAAGAACTGATGTGGGGAAGTCGTGAGAACGGAGTACCCAGACCAGAGGACTCAAACCAGCAGCCAGACATTACATGTACTCTGTGATATGATTTTAGGAGATCTGCCCTCACTTTTAGAGTTTGTTCTTTTTTTTTTTTCACATTCTTCTATATCAGAAAGATCATTTTCTTTTATTGCAAGGCTGCAAAATCCGAGCATGAAAATATGCTCTTCATAACAGGCTACATAAAACAGTGCAACCCTCTGATGGACTGCAGGACACCTGATGCCAAAATGTACCTTCCCCAGATTCACCTGTAGGTCAGACAGATAGGGAGAAAGCTAGATATTTATTTTTTCCATGGAGTCATCTGCTCTCATCTTCTTTTGTTCTCCAGGCAAACAACCTCAGCAGCATTATTCTGCGGAGTAGTGTGACACGCCCACCAAGCTTCTCAGCTTCATCTGTTAAATGTGTTGTTGAAAGATGACCTTTAAAGCTGCCCCCTCTGGATGGTGTTACCCTGGAAACCTCATTTTGTGACCCCTGAAGTCCATCTTCCACATGTCTATGGTGAAGATATGATGACATTGTTCCTGTGATGGAAATGTTTTTTGGGCTGGCTGAATTCTCCATCCTTTACCTTAATTCAAAGTAATACCATCAATGAAAAAACAAGGAAAATTCCCTTCAATCAAAAATTACATAAGTATTACCAGAGAACTAAAATTAAAGTTTACAAAATAAAAGTACTCACGTCTACGAAAGGCCTCTTACAGAGAGTTAAATTAATCTGGAATTACTCCACCAAACTTCAGAAGGTTTTTTATTCTCTCAAGGTTTTTATCTTATTTTAGGGCCTCATGGGCTCTCCCTATTACTTCGTTTTATTAAGTCACCATGTTGATGGTGACCTCACAAAAATCACAATAGAGCTTTGTATGGCTTGAGCAGGTCTAATGCGACATAAAAAAAACACATCTAGGCCTTTAATGATGCATAAGATGATGATAGGCTGTGTTTTATAATAGCCTAACCAGTCTCTGTAATTTTTAGATAAAATTAGTGAGGTAAAAAGAACATTACTTCCCTCTGAAATATAGAGGAGTAGAAATACTCCACTAAAATACAGGTACCTGACGTAACAGCCTACTTTGAGTGAACCTCTCTTTCCACCACTGTGAGCATGAGTCGGTGAAGTGCGAGTCGGCAGCGCCCTCTGCTGGACATTAAAATAAGGAAACACCTGCCGTGGAAACAGCCAATAGGAGAGAAGCAACGGCAGCGGCACTTCCTGTTAGACAAGGCAGAGAAATTATGATGTAAATATCAGCCGCCAGCGTACACATTATGATTTGGACAGCTGCGCATTCATTACCACTCGCTGAATGAGCTGTGGCGACAGCCCACCTGCGCCGGTAGACGCTTTATGAGAGGAAGCTCCAGGTGGGTGTGTTTGAACTCTGGTTAATTCGCTATTTCTGGAGAGAGCTAAGCCTGTAAGCCTGAACCAAAAAGCAAGCTGAGTGTTGTCGCTAAAGCCGAAAGCTGTTGCTTTTACTGTGCAGTGCGCGTTTGTTTGGAGTATTTCAGCCTCCATTTCACCCTCCTCCGCCTGTCACTCCTGCACCACATGAAGGTTGACGTGACGGTGCTAATACAGAGCTACCTTCTTACACAGTAACAAGCGCCACGGAGAAACAAACATAAATGCTGTTTTATTGTGGCCTCGTTGTTGTGTCAGCACTTCTGAGGTGTATTTAGCTCTATTTTTTTTAAAAAAATTATTATTATTTTCATTTGCACGATGTGAGCTGAATGTACAACGAGGCTGCGTGTGAGTGACAGAGGAGACGCCTTTACAGCAGCAGCTGCTGCGAGGTGACATCAAGCATTGTTGAATGTTTAATGGACTGTGTATCTGCTGTCATTCATGTGCACAAGCAGCAATAAATAACGTGGGTCAGTAACCTGCTGGCATTATGAAGACTTTGGACCTGAGAGATAGATCCAAAAAAAAAATAAAAAAAGTGACGTAAACAAACGGAGCAGTGCCACTTCAACACATAATGTGGACAATCAGATTCAATGAACAACGGTGACCTGCTACTTACTGCTGTGATGTTGGTGACTTTGGTTTTATACTATGTTGTATCACAATGAGTGCAATCAATTAATCTGGGGATTGTTTTCTTAATTACTTGATTACGTGTTTCGTCTTAATGACGTCAGAAGATGGGGAAAAAAAACCTGTTTCCCAAAGCCAACAGTGCAGCCTAAAAGGACTTGTTTGTGCCGACCGACAGCACAACTTAATGATATTCAGTTATTTATCGTGAAGGACTAAAAAAGAACCAGAAAATATTCACATTTAAGAAGCTGTAATCACAGAATTTTAACATGTTTTTAGTTTATTTTTTAAATGACTCCATGTGATTAATCTTTTATCAAAAATAGTTGCTGATTGATTTTATGTTGATAAATTGATCGATTATTCGACTGATGTTGCAGCTCTCATCTCATCAAAGCACACTTTAATCTTCCAGAAAAATACTGTTCACTATTTCCTTGTGCTACTTCTGCAATTTCTTTTAACTAACCAGGGAATTTATATTGTATTTATGAAGTCAGTTTTGTTCACACAGCTGCTAATAGCAAAGTAACCACAGTTTAGTCCATCACATTAATGGTAGAGGTTTTCCTCTAACCTTGACAGTCAGATCTTGTCCGAATACTTTTTTGCCGGCATTCAGAGGAGTATGTTCAGGCTTTCTCAAGTGACGTGCTGATTCATTTATTTTTGTAGAAAATACAAAACAAAATAAAAAAAAATACTTTTTACAGTTCTATACAGTTCTGCTCAATGTTTGTGTAGTTTTGATCTCGACTACAAAAATACAGTACCTAAAGGACTTTATTTACACTTTCCCATAATAGTTGGCACGACAGTTTACCGAGATACAGTTTGAAATATAAAATACCAAATGATGCACATCACGGTTTGCTGCAGCCATAAAAACATCTGTGTCTCAGGTGTGAATATGAGCTTCAGTGACACACTTGAATGACTACATCCATTTGGTATTCTGCAGTGCGCCTGATATTGTAAATACACTGTGGAAAAATGCATCCTTTTTAAAGCCATATTATCAACATCCACCCACTCTCCTCTTCCTCCTCCTCAGGTCCCAGGTGCAGCCATGCCCGTCTCCCTGCTGTGGGCGGTGGATGTGTATGGGCGGGTCTACAGCCTGTCCACCGCGGGGCAGCAGTGGGAGCAGTGCCGGGACACCCAGATGGAGTTCAAGCGGGCGGCGGCGGCTCAGCAGTGCTGCTGGGGTATCGCCTGTGACAACAGCATCTACCTGAACGTCCACGCCTCCGACCTTCCCGTCCGCTACCAGGAGGAGACCTACGAGAATCAAGTGGGTATCTTTCTCCAATCAGGGTGTCAGAGGTTACATCATGACGTCAAGGTTAAAACAAATAAGCAAACAAAGGAAGAGATTGTATTTTATTTTCTCTCTTCAGGCGACTCTAAAAGCCTTTTTCAATTTGTCTGTGAATATCTTGTTTTTTTTGCATGAATAAAATTGAAAATGGAAGTGACTGAATTAGAAAGTGTAACATCCTGTTATAGCAGTGTCACACTTCCTCTGTTGCTAACACCAGCTTGTAATGTGTTCAAGCAGCTCTAAATTGGGAATATTTCCATTTGCCAATGTCCCACTGCTTTGTTGAAAGCGTTGACCAGCAGGCAGCATGGCAGCCCCTTAAAACCTCACCATTGTCCATATAAACCAACACAGGGAAGAAATGGAGCTTAGGAGGTCAATATTATTTGGATGTTACATTTCTACACGTTTTAATGTACTGACTTTTAACACAGCTGCAAACTAGGTAACATTTCTTCTCTTCACCACAAACATTCCTATGTCTGGTAAAGTCAAACCTGCTTCTCAGTGCTACCAAAAACCGCCAACTTTCCTATTGGGATATTCCCAGTCCGGTAGACATTGAGGCGTATTTTCCCACTTGAGGGTAGGAACTTTCCCACCTCCCGGTTGCCCATGAATGTTCCATTATATCAAAACATTTGAGGCATATTAAAGTATTCAAAAATGTTAAAATGAAAGTATGCTGTGTGTGGATCCTAAACAGCATAAAACAATACAGGTTTCATTTATGTGTGATTGCGGCTGAAGGGACCTTCAAGGGCAGACAGTAAATGTGTGAGAAGAAGCCTTTAGATCAGTGTCCCTGTGGTTAGTTACAGTTACATTACAAGGCTAAATGATACACCGTGTCAGTGACTTATTGGCGGTCATCCTTTGGAGACAACTTGTAACATGCGTGTTCTCTACAAATGTGTGTCTGCCCGTTTTCCTGACAGCGCTGGAATCCCGTCGATGGTTTCTCAGAGCGTTTGCTGCCAAGCGACCGCTGGCAGTGGAGCGACATCACAGGTCTGCAGCACCAACCTCTGGACAGCTTTCAGCTTTCCTCCAGCAGCTGGGAGTGGGAGGGCGACTGGTACGCGGATGAAAACTTCGAAGGAGAGCCCACAGAGAAAGGGGTGAGTGTTCAAAGCTTGCATCCCCCTCCTTCAGCACCAGTCGTGTCTCTTCCTCCCTCGTATTAATGAGTCAGGGGTTTGTATTTGCAGGGATGGACCTATGCCATCGATTTCCCTGCCACCTACACCAAAGACAAGAAGTGGAACTCCTGTGTCCGTCGCAGGCGATGGCTCCGCTACAGGAGGTACAAAGCCATGGACACCTGGGCTAAGGTGGGTGTTATCCTGTGTGTGTGTGTGTGCGTGCGTGCGTGCGTGTGTGTGCGCGCGCGCGTGTGCGTGTGCATGCGCGTGCGTAGTGTGTTAACGTGTGGATGCAGCTATTTAGTTTATTCAGCTGCACCTCTCTTCCTGTGCGTGCGGACAGATCCCCTCGCAGCAGACTACTCTACCGGATCCCTTCAGCGACATCAGCTGCGGAGGCTGGGAGATCAACGAGGAGCCCAGGGGCCGGCTGTCACTGTGGGCTGTGTCCCTGCAGGGCAAGGTACAACTGACACACACAACACCCACCTTACACAGGTATCCATGGCGATGCACGTTTTGCCATGGATACCTGGGCACGTCTTGGTTAACTGTTAATTACAAATTAAATCGATGATGGTGGAAAAAGCCGTACTTTACTGTTCTTGTGCACACTGACATATTTTCTGGTATTTGCCTCGGTAAAAGAGCAATAATATTTGACAGTGATATGTACAGTGATACTGCGTAGTTGATACAAGCCTAATAATTTGTACTGCTAAACTTTAGCTGCATGCTGCCTGTAGCTCTTTGTAAACAAAAACAAAAAAAGAAACTTTAATAACTTTTTAATATATCCGTCTAATCTTTTATAGCCACACACACTTTGTGTTTGTGGGTGTGTTGTGTTGTTTTTTGACTGTTAATGCCCACTGGAAGATCAAACCCTCACAATCGTAAACAACTGTACTTCCATCGCTGAATACAAATTGTTTTGTTACCACTCTTCCTCCATTCAGGTGTGGTTCAGAGAGGGAATCTATCACCACAATCCTGAGGGCTCCGTATGGGAGGAGATGCTTCTCCCGGGGGAGGTGGTCCAGATCAGTTGTGGCCCGGGGGACCTGGTGTGGGGCGTGCTGTGGGAGGGGCAGCTCATCGTCAGGGAGGGCATCAACCGAGACTGCCCCAAAGGTAAACACAGGGTCAGCAGTGGAGCTGTGTGTGTGTGTGTGTGTGTGTGTGTTTTTGTATTGAGAGTAATATTTCCTGTGATGCAGGTACCTCGTGGGCAGTGGTAGAGTCTCCTAGTCCGGATGTGGGAGCGATACATGTAGCTGTTGGAATTAACGTTGTCTGGGCTCTTACCAAGGACAACAAAGTAAGAAAATGACAAATACTTGGGATGTTTAATAACTGAAATACAGCCGCGAGCCTGTGAAACAAAGTTAAATCCAATACAAGCAGGTTGTTTTTTTGTAATTATTGAAATTAAAAATATATGTACAGCTTTTCTCAAAAATGTTCATGCAAATATTGCAATATTTTAAAAACTACTACCCAAGAAAGAGAGTCATAATAAGCATTATGAAGCACACCACAGAAAGGGCTGAAAATATTTTTGTTCTCATCTATTTTTTATAAACTTAAAGAACTTTCAATGTGCTTTCAATGCTTTTTAAATATAATCTATGCAACACAATACAAAGTGCAATCTCTTACAACTGTATGGCTGTATAAAACTCATGTTATTTAACATATTATATGATTAGACTGATGACTGCTTCCATAATTCTCATGATAAGATCACATTTCTCATAAACCACATCACATTTGGTTTCGCCATTTTTTTCTGGTTTGTTTTAAATGCATCAGTTTTCTTTGGATTTAGAAGAACAGCTATCATACAGATTATGGACAAAATAAAATCATACCTGATACTGCACTATAGCCTTGTGGTTAATAAAGGTTGAAATGTAAAGCTTTTAGTCGAGAATCTGATTGGTTTTTGTTTTGGGAACAACTAATTTCACCGACACCAACATGTTTAATAAGAAAACTGCCTTAGCAAAGAGGAACAGACTGGTATAGCAGACTGTGGTTATATTGGTATTAACCACAGCGTTTGAGCAGGTGGGTGATAGTTTGGTGATGAACACAAGTGGAACTTACAGGCATCAAACCTGTGACCTCTTCGGTTCCAAGATAATCTCTCACTCTTCTCTCCTGCTCTACCAGGTGTGGTTCAGGCGTGGCGTCAACTCTCACAACCCCCACGGCTCCGGCTGGATCAGCATGGTTGGAGAAATGATCATGATCACCGTCGGACTGAACGACCAGGTGATTTCATGTGACACAACATCCTGCGTATGACTGTCAAAAATACTTCAAAACCTTCCAGGCATTATTGCATACTTTTATCAGCACGTCGGCAAGTCTTCATGTCATGTAAAGGTTTTCTGAATGTTTTGCTGTGGTGTGTAGGTGTGGGCAATTAGCTATGAGGATCGGGCTCTGTACTTCAGACAGGGAGTGACCTCCAGTGAACTGAGCGGGAAAACCTGGAAGGCCATCAGTCTTCCCCGAGATGGAGACCGATCCCACTCCAGCGCCAGTGCAAACAGCCTACAGAGGTGGGCGGGGCCTCAGTGGACACGCATTAGTTTTCACTTAGAAATGCAGAGGTGCACTGATCAGTATTAATACAATATTCAAATTAACTAAATTCCTCTTTGTCCCTCGGTTTCACAGCGCCGGATGTTATTTCTGCGGTGAGGTGCGTGCTCAGTCAGTAGCGAGTGACGTGGAATCAGACGTAGAGAAACGATCTGCAGACGAAGCCGGCTGCCTCGTCGCCTCCACCTCCCCAGAGTCCTTTGCTGATGCCCCCACAGATCATCCGTCTGGCCCACCTACTGACACCCCCGAACCCCGCATCCCCAAGGTCACCAGCGACAGCTTCATCTCTGAGCTCGTCTCTGACCGAGAACCGGCGAAGAGCTCCAGAGATGTCGCCTCAGTCGCTCCTGCTGTCCTGGAAGAGGAGACTGTTCCTGCAGAAGTAGAGCTCAAAATCCACTGTGCTGGCACAGCTCTTTCCCCGAGCCAGTCTGGAGGTCCTCTTGATCCCCAGTGGAGCAATGTGGATCTGGAGGAGGCACAGAGCCAGCAGGCTCAGACCGGAGCGGTGATGGACTCATCTGATACGTGCAGCTTGTCATCGGTGGCCACCTACACCCTCGCCATGGAGGACCCGTATGCGGGAGATGAGCACCCTCTGTGGGCGTGGGTCAGTGGAGGAGGCTGCTCTGTGGACAGTCACTCCCAACTGAACTGGTTTAACTGCTCTGTAAACACCTCATGTGAGTTCAACGAGGTCGCCGGCAGTTTTAGAGGACACAACAGTGACTCATGTGACTCTTAATCGAGGCTCCTTCAATTTCACTTTGACTCCATGTCTGCAGGAAGCCTGTGTTGATGTTAGTCACTGATTTTTTTTCTATCCTTCTTCACCCAGCTTTGGTCCAGTCGTTCCAGTCCACAAGTCTGTCAGTCAGCCCTGCCCAGACAGCAGCTTGGCGGAGACAAATCTTCGAGCAGCTCAGTGAAAGGACCAAGAGGGAGATGGATAATTTCCGACATTATGAACAAGCCATTGAACAGGTATGTGCGTTTTATGAGACGTTATGACAGTGTGTGTGTGTGTGTGTGTGTGTGTGTGTGTGTGTGCGTGTGTGTGTCTTTTAATCAATTTCATTAACTCGTGTATCCATTTATTGCTTTACTTGAACACATTGCAGTCTGTGTGGGTGAAGAAGGGAACCATGCAGTGGTGGAGAGACTGGAAGCCGCACAAGTGGATCGATGTTCATTTTGCCTTGGAGCAGTTCTCAGGACCAGAAGGCAACAAGGACGGCATCCTGTTCATATATTACAACTATTATGAGGAGAAGAAGGTGAGAGACAAGTGTTTTCACGTTCGTCACTAAAAAATTATTCTTACATTATACAAATGTTCCCTTATTCAAGTGTAAATACATGGTTACCTTTTATTTGAAGAACCTAAAATTATGCCACAGTAATTGTGGCATGCGCAAAGTTTGTGCACCCTGCTTGATCACTACTTACCAAACCAGCCTTATCAAATTAACACTCGAAAGTCTCTTAAGCCCTTTTTCCACTGCCAGTACCAGCTCAGCTCTGATGTGAAAAAAGATCCAGAAAAGTGCCTGGTACAAAAAGTAAGTAGAGTCGAGTAGAGCTGGTACCAGCAGTGGAAAAGGGACTTAAGAGTATTTCTGTGCTGATTCACGAATTTTAACCCACGCCTCCTTGCAGATCATTTCATGATCTAAGAAATCTTGCAGGCGTAGCCTTTTTAACATAAACCCTCACAATTTTAAAAATGTTTAAGTCATGAGACTGTAACAACTTCAGCTAGCATTTCTTTAATTCTTCATATTTTATGGATATTCAATTGAATCTTCTCTCTGTTTTTGCAATCTTTCTTCTGCTGCCACATAACCCCAAAGCAGAATATTTTCATATATTTCAACTTTCTTTTGCCCCTCTTCTTTTCTCCTTGCTGCCACTCACTCCAGTACCTGCATGCCTTCATCAACGAAGTGACCATCCTGGTTCCCGTGCTGAATGACTCCAAACACACTTTTGCCATCTACACTCCTGAGCGGACCAAACAGAGGTGGCCAATCAGACTGGCTGCAGCCACAGAGCTGGAAATGCATGACTGGGTACGTCTGGAAAGAAAACCACAATGGAAGAAGTATCTGTGTTACCATGCACCATAATCCCATTGTGTTGTTAATTTGATCAGAGGAAGTTCTGGAGATGCCTCATTCTACTACTTGCACCAAAACTTACTTTGTTGTAAGATGGCCTTGCAGTCAGTGACCTTCACCACGCTGTAGAGAGACAGAAAACATTTGATTAATCAATGTCTCATAACAATTGTGATGTGCAGAGGCAGATGGGTTTTTTATTTGCCGTTTTTATATTGCACAGATTTCCCAGAAGAAATCATCAATGTATTGAAATAACAGTAATTTTATAAATACAAGCCAGTGGCTGGAGTTTACCACCCTTATTGATCAAAATAACTGCCATTCAAAAAAGATCCATTTTGGTCCGTGTTGAAATGCCCATAGGATTTGCATACATTTTTTTTTCTATTTCTACTATCTCTCAGTTATTGTCTTCAATCTGCTGCCTCTAATGACTTGTCATTTGTCTCTGCTTCCCTGTCTGACTCCTTCTGTCGGCCGTCACTTCCCTGCTGCTCTCCAGCTGGCATTGTTGAGCGTGTCATGCTGCGACTCCAGGAACATCCAGTGTCCTCCCTCCAAACAGGCCATCTGGTCGTTGACCTGTAAAGGGGACATCTTTGTCAGCGAACCCTCTCCTGCCCTCGAGGCCATGCCTTACCCCACAGCCTGTGACCAAATGTGAGAATAACCGTCACGTCGCCGGAGTGTGTAAAAAGAGTTCCCCTTCTGTACCACATCTATAAGTCTTTCTTTCCTTCGTGCAGGTTCTGGCGTCAGGTCGGAGGCCACCTGCGTACAGTGGAGTGCAACAGCGTTGGGGTGGTGTGGGGGATCGGCTACGACCACACTGCCTGGACCTACACCGGAGGCTACGGTGGAGGCTTCTTCCAGGGGCTGGCCAGCAGCACAGATAACATTTACACACAGACGGATGTCAAGAATATGTACATCTATGAGAACCAGAGGTGGAACCCCGTCACCGGCTACACCAACAGGTACGGTGCTTGCCAGTTTATCATTTCACACTGTACATGTGAACACACGTGAGTAACCAGGCTAATGGCTGAATCAGTGATTTGATTGGTATCTATGTACACACTGGGAAATCTGAAGTGGGAGATATTCACCTTTAAGATTTATTCACATGTCATTAGAATAAAATGTGGGAAATATGGTCAAAGTTTAAAAACTGGTTTCGGAAGCAGAGCATTAATGGAGCGTCGAGGTTCAGGCAGCACTGAGTCAATCGCGAGCCCCTTTTCTGTCCAGTCGTTTTCAAATCCAGTCTGTCTCTCCACATTAGTGGGCTTCAACACAGAGGCAGCGTTAAATCATTCCAGCTGCGCTGTGCTTCCCACATCGCTACACAACATCCTGCTTCAGAACCGCTGCTATAATTTGTGTTCATTCATTCAAATTTTCTGAATCTCGGTCTGCCGGCAGGTTTGTGATCTCAGTTACTGTCTGTGATTGTTCTAAAGCATTAATTCAGCCAAACACAATGTATGTCTTTCTCTAATAAACCGTTAAATCTGGCAATCTAGGCAGGCAGGCAGATTCAGGCAGTGTCCATAGGTCAACCAGCGCAATATTGGATTTCATCTTTTCTCTGATAAAGCCCTCGTTCTTACACCCGGTGCCCAAATATTATTGTGCCCCTCTGAACACCAATGAGGGGTGTTGGTCTTAAAATGAGGTGTGTTTGATCAGGTTACCGATGCACTGCTTTGATTGACCAACAGAAACCTGGTCTTAAGTCAGTGGCACAGCATTTTACTGTTATTTTATGGATAAGATTGTAATATGTCCCGACACAGGTGGGTGCACAGTGCGTGTACACTCTGCTTGTTACAAACACAGCGACATGCAAAAGATTAAAAACAAAAAAGATACAACACAAAAGATTGTTATTGTTTACATCAATCTGCTCGCAAGCAGATGAAACATATCTGAAGTTATAACAGCAATCAGCCGAGGTGTAAGTGCACCTGGCTCTTTAAGAGAATGGAAACACTGGTTACGCTCAAAACACACCTATGACTAATTCAGTTTTATTTGAAGTGTTACGTAATTAGTGGTTCATGTAAAGTTGTTTTGTTTTGGTTCCAGAGGTCTACCGACGGACCGCTACATGTGGAGTGATGCATCGGGACTACATGAGTGCACAAAAACAAACATGAGACCTCCCTCTCCTCAGTGGACTTGGGTAGGCAGAGCTACACACACACACACACACACACACACACACACACACACACACATATACATAAAATTTGAAACCAGTTCTGTGGTACCATCCTGGTCTTCAGTTTGAAAGCTATTTGTTCTTCTGTGGCCAAATTTCAGGTGCGTTGAGTGTTTCACTTCCCGTGTTTTCTGTGTCCAGGTGTCTGATTGGGCCGTCGACTACAGCGTCTCTGGAGGGACAGACAGAGAAGGCTGGCAATATGCAGGAGATTTCCCAGCGTAGGTTTCCTTTGAAACCCATCTGCTGCGTCACCATACTCGTAGTTTTTACCATCATTCATGTCTTTTTCCTGCAATTCATTCTTTCTCTTGCCCCGTGTCTCCACTCAGGTCGTATCATGGCTATAAAACGATGAAGGACTTTGTGCGTCGCAGGCGATGGTCCAGGTACTTTAAAATGTAGCACATGTTTGTTAGTCTCTGTGTTGTTTGGTCAGCGGGTACACGGTGGTCTGAAAGCGGCCTGTACACCTGACATCTGTAATGTTTGTTTGTGTGTAGGTTCATTATTTAGTCAGTAAAGTCTAAAGGGGTCTGTTGTACTTGTAGTAATACGTAGTAGGTTGGCATGTTTGCTTGTAAACAAGTGGTTTTCTGGCAGACTGGATGGTTAATTCTTTGAGCAGATATGAGGTGGTTCAGGTTTGTGTTGGTTCTGGGTCGTTTGACACCTCTCATGCTGCAGCAGCATCTTTAACTGCAGATATCACTATAGAGGACACCTGAGAGCAATGTGTGTGTTTTCTCCTATACAGGAAGTGTAAACTGACCACTACAGGACCTTGGCAGGAAGTTCCACCCATCCCTCTGAGTGAAGTGACCATCCTGCCGTGTGCCGCTCAGAGCAGCGTGGACGTGGTTCCTCTGTGGGCCATCAGCAACAAGGGAGACGTGCTCTGCCGGCTGGGAGTCACCGCGCTGACACCCGCTGTGAGTCACTGAAAACCTGTTTAACACCTTTTAATGAGACACCCATAAACACCTCACAACAACCCAGCACAGTATCGCACATTACTACACTGTAGAAGGGTGGTTAATACCCAGCCCTGGTGCAGCTTTTCTAATGAAAGATATTATTAAAAGAATTAAAGGTACAGCATCTAGACAGCCCAACACAATCTCTATCAGCGCTGATATCATTTTTAGACAACTACTGTTCTTACTTTGTTTATAAATCGAATGCCCAAAAGACAGATTCTTAGTTTTAACTTTAACCCTTAGAACCCAATAGACGTAAATTGAGTCCAAATTCCCGCCACTTCTTCTCGGTCGAATTGCGTAGCGAGTATTCATCATAGAGAGATGCAGCGCATATCCTATGAAACTGCACGGCTTGAGTGTCCCAACAATGCCAGTGCGTCATCTGTGTGACAAAGATTAAATTAACTTTGAAGTTGCGTCATTGTTACACTCTGCATTATCCCCGAAGTCTAGATCATCTCACGACGTACCACATATCAAAATAAACAGCAGAACTTATCCTTTCTGAACCGTTTTGATGAATATATTATATATCTCTGGCCTTTCTGTGTGGAGTCATCATGTTCTCCCTGCGCCGGGTCCTACAGCCCAAAGACATGTGAGGTCAACTGGTGATCCTAAATTGCCTGTAGGTGTGACCCTGTTCAGGATAGAGAGGGTATAGATAATGGAAGGATGAATCTTATATATTTTTCATTTAATATATAAAGGAAGTACATAAACAGTTTTGGGAATATATGCAATTATGATTCAGATACTTTGATTATTCGGGTAGGTGGAAATAAAATTGAATAAATGGGTTTATCTCTTCCTGAAAGTTAAGCACAACCAAAGAATTTAACATGTTGGTTTACACCTGAGTAGAAAGATAAGTGGAAAGAGATTGGGCAAGTCATAGAAAAATACCTGTTAAAGGTTCAGTGTGAAGGATTCAGGAGGATCCGTTGGGTGTATTAACAGAGAAATAGCTGAAAAAAGAAATGGCTCGGGTTCATGAGAGTAATGGAGATAATTACTTTCAGCTTCAGGACTCAGAGGGATTCATACTGTATGTTCACAGCCTGACAAAATGGATTATTTATGTTTCATCTTTCTGGCCACACTTTGTAAAATTATTCATCCGAAATGCATTTCAGTGAAGTCTTCACTGCCATCGTCTATGTTTGTGGTTTTTGTTGTGTATTCCTTTTTGTATTTGTTCATTTGTCTTTAAATGTAATTAAAAAGGAAAAATACCAACAAAAAACAAAACTTCAAGTGTAGAAGGATAACTTTTGTTTTTAATTCTCGTTAATAGTTGCCAAATATGGACACCAGAAAAGTAATTCTGATGTATTTGCAACAAAAACTCTTAAAGTACTTGAGAGGTAATTGATCTAACAGCCTCCTGTTGGTGTCTCAGGGATCCTCGTGGCTCCACGTGGGAACAGACCAGCCTTTCAAATCCATCTCCATTGGGGCTGCCAGCCAGGTCTGGGCCATCGCAAAGGATGGGTCTGCCTTCTACCGGGGATCTGTCTCCACAGAGAGCCCAGCAGGTCAGCGGGAGACACTGAGATGTTCTCAAGAATATCACAACATCATCAGCTTTGTCAACTCTGAATCAGAAACAATAAAACTTACTTAAAACTGATCAGAGTTCAGGAAACATGATTTTTACCTTTTCATGTGTTGTGTCTCCCTCTGCAGGAGACTGCTGGTACCACATCCCCTCTCCAGCCAAACAGAAGCTGAAGCAGTTGTCTGTCGGGAGGACGTCAGTCTACTCTGTGGATGAAAACGGTAAAGTGGCCGCATGCATCTTGAAATGAACAGATACCTGATTCATTATCCGTTAAACATCTATGCTTTCCTGTCCAGGTAACCTGTGGTACCGACAGGCAGTGACCCCCGGCTACCCTCAGGGCTCCTCCTGGGAACACATCTCTAACAATGTGCGCAAAGTCTCTGTGGGGCCTCTGGACCAGGTAGGTACCAGGACATCAGGACTGCGCACTGCTGGTCCCATTTTGATGAGCCTTTTTTATGGTGCCACTCGTGTCCAATTGGTACGAGGCGTCAAAGAAATAAATATACATGAGCAAGTTAAAGTAATTTGTGGAAATAGAAGATCTGACTTTATTTTTTTTGGTCTTTCAGCTATTTGGAGCTATCAATAAAAACTGAGGGAGTTTTAATCAATGATTCAAAAATGTCTCAAAGTTCATGTTTTGATACATAGAACATTCTGGTTAATAAAGAATCCTTGCATGTTGTTTTGTGGGTAATTTTGTTGTTGTTGCAGGTGTGGATCATAGCAGACAAGGTGCAGGGCAGCCACGGTCTGAGCTGCGGGACAGTGTGCCATCGACTCGGAGTCCAACCCATGGAGCCCAAAGGACAGTCGTGGGACTACGGCATCGGGGTAAGCAAACTAAACTGTATGACAGTGTAATGAGGTATAAATTAGAGATGTATCGTATCTGCGTATATGTTGTCCAATATATGGGGATATAAAAACTTTTTTTTAACATAATGCAGAAAGGATACTGGAGGTAATTTAGAAATGATTGTATTTGTGTTTTTTTCATTTATTGTTGTTTATATTTATAATCATGACATAACAGTACATTTTGTACTCAGGGAATTTCACAGTTTCAGTGGACTGATGTCATTTTGGACCATAAGGTTTATCATTAAACTATAAAATATTCTGCCTCCATTACAAGTGTTAGATAACCACATTTTGCCCGATATAATGTAAATTAATTTGTTTACATCCTATGATTGGTATCAGCATCGGCGCTAAAAATCCTGCATCGGTCGGGCTCTAGTTTAAACTTGATTTGCAATCAGAAATTGTCATCACATTTACCGAACAGGCACCATTCTTTAGCCATTTGCTGGACTATAATTAGACAACATAATGAAGGCAAAATCATTGTCATGGTAACTGACAGAGTAGATTATTGATATTTAGAGTACAGAAGTCTCCAACAGAATTGTTTGAGCATACTTTAAATACAGTCAATATATTACAGTATTGTGAAAATATTTATTGTACCTAAAGTCTTAGTAAAATGGTGTAAATCTAAATATATGTAGTTTATTAGTTAACATTCTAAAACATGGGCCAAATACAAGGCTTTGAAAATCAGAGTATGTCTGACTCACTGCCCACATTAAATACAGTTCAGTAAATATTAGCTGCTCACTGAAAAAAAACAATTTGCAGTAAGTGACCCTTCACGTGCAAATTCCAGCAGAATAAAAAAAAAGAAAAGGTGTCTCTGACTGTTGAAGACAGGAGCAGCTTACTGTAAATGAGTTTGTTTAGTACTTAAAGCCAGATAGTAAATAGGTTTGTGCTCAAACAAACAGAGGGTCTGGGGGTTAACGTCTCCCTCTCTTGTGTCGCCGTCTGTCAGGGTGGATGGGACCACATCACAGTGAGAGGGAACTCCATGGAGCCGCCCCGCGTCCACCTGCCCTCTCTAACAGACCCGGCCCCTCGGAGCCCCCTCGCGGTCAGGAGCACCGAGGTCAACGGCAACGCTGTGGGATGTTAGACACTCACATCTGTGCACACACACTGTACGTAGCCATCAGATTACCTTTGGAGTAAAATATAAAAGCACTTGTACTTTTAACACTGAAGTAGCACAGTGACACCAAACAGATTTTAGTCTTCACATCACCTGAGCTCGTCTAACAGAACATTGTGACTTCTGGACCATCAGAACCGTCTCTGATAAACGCTGAGCTGAATCATTTAGTCTTTTTACCTTTCCATTTTACGAGCAGTCACCTCCTCGGTGTGAGCATTTGTCTGTCATTTATTACTTGTGCTGTTTGTCTTCGTCACCGTCACTGAACTCGATGGTCTTAATGTATTATTTTCTTATTTATTCATCAAATTGTGATATTTCTGTTGATTTGTGGGTTTTCTGTGTTCATAACACCACGTCAGGTCGAGGTGTTATGTTGTATAAAAGATTTGTTTAAAAAAACAAAACAGATTTAGTGTATTGAATTACATTTGAATTATAATTGCATAGCTGCTGAACTACTAGCTCCAGGTCTGTATCGTACAAAATATAAATGAAGTTCCATCTCCACCTGTGGGCAACAGGTTAACATATTACAACAGAGTAAAGGCTGATTAATATAGAAATATAACCAATGGCTGCTGAAGCAGGCAGGACGATGTTGTATCCACGGCTGCTTCTTTCATCTGCTGAAAACTATGTATCACAGACTGCAGAAAAAAACATGGATACAACATCTCTGTGTCTCTGATGCCCGACTGTGTGGTGGAAACCTGTGGGTAGCCGAGTTTGTCCAGGTGAGAGGTAACCCTGACGACTGAGTGTGATTGGATGAGACATTAGTAAAAACAAGGCAAGCAAGCTAAAACACACTCGGGGCCTGGAACACACGACCTGCCGGCCGTTTGCGTCGCCTCTCTCGCTGCTCCTCTGCGGCTCGGTTGCGTGTGTGTGTATCCACAACTGCTGCGCTGCGGCTGCTGCGCTGCGGCTGCAGGTCCTACCGTTGAATCAATGAGTTTCTCTTTGATAAAGGCCGTCGGTATAGTATTTTTGAGATCTGGCAAGTAATGAGTTGTAACCAAAAAGGAGGCACGTGGTTTTTGTTTACCCTCGTTCATAGCGAGGCACACGGACACTCGCAGGCACTCACACCGTGATGGAGGAGCCTTTCACCTGGTAAAGTGTCGCCATGATATAATTAGAGCCTGCACTGGGTTTTTGCTATGACTATACAGTACAAATGTGATCACAGATCGTTTCCCTGTATATTTTAGCCGGAAGCCGGGCGCGGGACGTGTGAAAAATAGGCATCGGTTCTGTTTTATATATGACGCACCGCCACAGTGTGGCTGCTCTAATGAGTTAATATGGACGCTTTAGTCTGTTCTAACGAGTCAATTAACAGCAAGACTCTTAACATGATTGATTTCCAGTGGGAAGAAGGCCGTCTTCGTCCTCCCCTGACATAACTGTCTTTCAGAGGCTGTAGCGGCTCTGTTTTTAAGGTAGAGTGAAGATACTGGTATCATGAAACTAGAGTCATCCACTGGGACCCACCAGGTCATGTGGGCTTGTCTGAAAGGGCGCTAAATAACTTAACAGACAGAGCTGAGCTGCATCTCGAATGAATCTTTAGGTTCCCAGCTTTCAGATGTTGCACACCACCTCAACGTGGCAGATACCGTCGACCTGCTGTCTACTCCAAAAGATGCTGTCTCCCCACCTAAAAATGACAAAGACTGGTCCACGGTGGATTGCTAAGGGTTAACCCATCAACTTTAATAGAAGTGGAGTGTTTTTGGAGCCAGCACACACAGGCAGCTGTAAAGACCTGAACTGGCTTCATTTACTATCTGCTTGCCTTGTACAAATAATTATGTTTTATAAAAAGTCTTTTTTTTTTCTAAAAAAAACAACATGTTATTTTAAGGGGCATGTGCAATGGTCACCACTGTGAATAAGGGAAAAGTAAGGCTTACTTGTAAAAGTTTTGTGGTTGAAATGCTAAAACTGAAGCTTCTTCTTTCTCAAGAGGAGGGTTTGCGTTTGCTTGTTGTCTACTTCCTTTGGCCTGATGGTGGTAGAATGACTGCGCGGAAGACAAACACACAAAAACACTCTATTTTGTTATAAATCTGTAATATATTGGTATTATAGTTAGTATTGTGGTTGTTGTAATGATTAAAAGATGGAAAGAAATTTTAACCGAGGGGATTCATTCAAAGAAGTTCAGCTTTTGTTGAAGTAAACCACACGTACTGATGAACAGGATCATTTCAGGCATTTATTTATCTGAATGGCTGCTTAAATGCACCCATAAATCTGCTGAACCGTTTGTAAAGTGTACAGAGATCTGTCTGTATCATCTGTGAATAATGAACACCACACTATGTTACTGTGGTGTTTGTGGTTACAAATCGGTGCTAGTTAACATTGTGGAGTCCATTTCTGCATGATTTAAAAAACAAAAACTGTCCATGTCAATAAATAAATGTGTTTATTGATAACAACTCCTCAAGTAGTTTCTGTTCTGGTGTTTTTCAGTAAAATGTCCTGCCTCGAGACATGTGGAAACACACAACAAAAAGTAAATAACACACTGGAAACTACAGTTTTGTGGCAGAAGGAGACAAACGAGCAAACACGCCGTCCTGCTGCTGCGACGCTTCAGTTTTCAGGCTCGACTCTTCTGTCTTCTCCTGGACACGACGGTTATGACTCGAGGCTACTCGAGGCAGCGTTCTCAACGGAAAACACACAAGCAGATCACAAGATAGCACAAAAGAGAACAAGTCCCTTCCTCCGGCTTAAACCATAGCGCACAAGAAATAAAAAATAAAATAAAAAAGAAGAGTGGCAGAAGATCAGCCCTTCTCTGAGTACAACAAGTCTTTTCATAACCAGTCTTCTTCGTGAATGCTCCTCAGATCATTCCATGACTTCTAGACAGCGCACCTCTTGGTATGTGTTCAAGCATTACTGTCAGAGGTCTGTGATGTGGAGCAGCACGCAGTTCCTACAGGAAACACCGCTGAACAGATCCCAAAGCAGCGTGATAGTAGGAAGGTGGATATTGTTTGGGATTCGTCCCTTTACCCACATGCCTTGGAGACCGTCCTCCTCGGTGGCTTTCTCCGAACCACCTCACACTCTGACTGTTAGCTGCGCTGGCCGAAGCTCTGCATGTGGGTGAGGTACTGGGCGAGGCCGTCCTCCCCGTCCTCCTCCAGGTGCTGTTGGTAGCACTGGAGCAGCTTGGCAGCGCTGGCTTCTGAGGGGACCCCACCCGCGGGCAGGCAGGCCCCCGAC
The DNA here is from genome assembly GCF_022577435.1 of Embiotoca jacksoni. Lineage (NCBI taxonomy): Eukaryota > Metazoa > Chordata > Actinopteri > Embiotocidae > Embiotoca > Embiotoca jacksoni. The sequence continues at coordinate 6,275,892 of NW_027185341.1, read as the reverse complement.
ATGTCCACAATGATGCTGGTCAACGATTTGATGTAATTCTTAGCCAGCGTCAGCGTCTCGATCTTGGACAGCTTCTTGTCCATCTTGACGTGCGGGATGGCCTCGCGCAACGCTTGGAAGGCGTTGTTGAGTTTGTGCATGCGCTGGCGTTCCCGCTCGTTGCTCTCCAGGCGCCGGACACTGCGTTCTTTGGTGGAGCCGTGCTGCCTGCGCCGCCGGCCTCCGCCCGCCCCTCCTCCTTGCCTCTTCCTGTTCCCGCTCCTCAGGGATCCCCTCCAGGAGCCACCGATCCGGACCGAGTCCTCTGAGCCCTCCTGCTCGCTGGAGCCAGGTTCTGGTTCTGTGTCTGGTTCTAGTTCCGGCTCCGGGTCGGACCAGGTCCCCCTGGATGGTTTCACAGCCTTACTTTTGGACCTCATCCTGCGGCCTCTCTTCACCTCTCAGTCTCTCTAAAACTATAGATTGTCACAGCTCCAAAAATCCTGGAAGACAAGACAGGATGTTAAGTAGAAGAAGAAAAGATGAACCCTAAAATATATATAGATATATATATATAAAAAAAGAGACATTTTAATATGAATTTTAAGTAGTTTCTTCTCAGTCAGTCACTAATCCCCAGTTACTGACTCAGCCTGCCTCCAACTCAAACAGCCCTACATCCTGTTGTATCTAATCAGACTGGTGCAGTGTGAAAACTCCATGATGTTGGGCTGTTAATCTAAGTCTCTTATCCCTACGCTTCTCCGATAATGCCCATTTCAAGGTTACACTCACAAAAACCCAGAGACCAGCCGGCTCTCACCTACAGCTCTTTAACTTCACTTTAACCAGTAAATGAGCTGCCTTCAAACACAGGGACTTATTTATCAGCACAAAAACGTACTTATGTTCATATATGCTGTAGCTTTAGTTATGAATTCACACGCAATGGAAATGTCTTTAAATTAAAAAAAATTAAAAAAAATCACCACATAAAGCCTCTCCATCACCCTCCTCTCTGTATTTTCCTCACCTCACTTTAATTACCTCGGTGGCAGTATCCTAGAGTTGTACCCGATACGAGATGAACAGCCAAAAGTCCAATTCACACACGAATGAAAGCCTTACCTCCTGAAGTTTAAGTCAAATGTTCCTGAGTGTTTACAGAAAAAGCGTCTGCACGCAGCCGGTCATCGTGAAGCACCGTTGAGTCAGTTAAAGTGCAGCAGACAGAGCGGCAGCGCGTCGCCGTGCAGACCTCACGCAGACATCTGTCACATGTGTGCTACCTGTTGCTGCTGCTCATGTACACGTCTCGCTGCTCAGCCAATCGGAGAGCACCGCCCACTCCCTCCAGCTCTGCCCCCTCCTCCTCCTCCTCCTCCCGCCCCACCACCCCCCAGCCCTGCTGCTGCTGCCGTACGTTACAACATCAGCACTGCAAGAACTACACTGTCTTATATCTTATTTATACCTGCATCTCCTAACAGTGTGACATTGTTATACTATTAATACGTCTTTTTAATAGGGGCGGACATATATGTTGCTGTTTTACATATTTGTGTAGTTCAATCTATGTCAATGCATTGTGTTTTGTTTATAGGCCCATATGAAATATTATTCTAAAAAAGTTATAGTAGTCTACACAACTATTAAATTCTTGCTAAGGTACAACATTTCCTTCTGACATACAAAAATAAAACTCCATGGATTAAATATGTTTGTTTTGGGGGGGTTTTGCATTTACTTGATCCCATTAGTCTTTGTCTACGACTATTCCAAATTTATAGTTGATGGGTAAAAATGCCAAGGGTTTGTAAAGGCTTCAAACAAAAACCATCGGTAGCATGGATGACACAACTGATCACCAATAAAAAAAAAAAAAATTACAATAATTAAAAAATATTATACCCATTTGTTTCATACTTAAAATATGTGCCACTTTATCACTATGAAACCTTCTCTAATGTAAACCATTATTTTTGTCATATTCTTCAGCTAAATGCAAGGGAACCTTTGGCCTCTATGCTCAGCTGCAGATTAGTTAGTTTGTTCAAACAATTAACATGATTTCAATAGAGGATAATCACCTTCCACTGCTTCATTTGAATACAGTCCTGCAGGCGACACCTGAATGTACAGAAGCAGATCACAATATTGACTTTTTCACCAGACAAACTGCTTTAAAACTCTTTTAAACTGAATTACGTCTGTAATGAGAGAGTAACATAGAGCACACTGGTGGACAACCTCAAACTTTTAAACCATCGTGCAGTCAAAGAGTGGTGGAACAGATTAATGACCCTGTGTGAATAATCACTCTCCCGCCTTGCGCCCACGTGAATGTGTGATCTGCAGTAACCACTCCGCATGTTTGACCTGCAGCCCAACACAACTGTTGGCAGTTGGGATTATTACTTGTCCTACTGTAAACAACGAACAGGGTCGTGTCAGACATGCTGACCATCTAGTAGACAAATAACGTCTCACGGTGTATTTTTCACAGTGTGGCAATCAGAGATTTCATACAGTCCGCTGGAACTTTCCCAACTTTCATGGGACAGTTTTCCAAAAATGTTCCCAGACTCATGATCTGTGCTTTCAGATTTCAACTTCATAAAGTTCCACTTCATTCAAATTTGATGAGCATTCACTTCTTACATTTGCTTCCTATCAATTAAAATCTGATTAAATTAAATTAATTTCTTCCTACCTGGACATGTTTTAGAATTGCAGGAAAATCCAAAGGATTAAACAATTTATAAAAGTAGGTATACCAGGTAAATAGATCTTCTTCCTCTGTCTACCATTTTGATTTTAATTTGCTACAATCTGACTGTTATCTATTATTATAGGTTAACTTTTCTAAAATGTTCCAGGAATCCAGTTTAGACAACCAACAGCTGCTGTTGGTGAGTGAAGGAATGAAATTTGATGGTGTGATTAGCTCAGTTAGCTCGTCAGCTAGCCACCTACCCAACCGAGGCAATTTTATGTCGCCAGCAAACAAAACAGGATCACTAACCTTGTTTTGACAATTTTAAACAGGTCTTTATTGTATCTTGAGCTAACGACAACACAAATTGTACAGAAAAACATTTTAAAGGGTATTAATGTGTGGTTTTGCTGTGCCTTTTTTTCCTGCTACTGTGGTTACTCAAAATGGAAACAAGCAAGGTATAATGTGAGCTCGAGGCTTAACTGTCTGGCTTTTTTTTTTTTGGCTGATCCACTACTTGTAATCTAATTTAACAATAATCAGTAAAAAATAAAAATAAAAAAAAGACAACTACTAACTAGAGGAAGGGAAAGAATATGCAAAATATTCACTGAGGTGGACTGGAAGCTACAGTGACTCACTATCGCCTCCTAATGTACAAAGTGTTATTACAAGATGGTACTTAAATATGTTACGCCCCTGTAAAGGAAACCAAACACTTGTAAACGTCAAAGAAACCCACATACAGACAATAATAGCAACCAACGTTATGGTAATTAACAAACAGGACATGATCTTAAAGCATTTTGTGAAACTGTGTTGGCATATCACAAACACAACAATGTGCAGGTGTGACGCTCCCAGGTCTTACAAGCAATCACCTCTAGCTTTTGGTTTTCATGTCCTTGAACAGTGTGTGTGTGTGTGTGTGTGTGTGTGTGTGTGTGTGTGTGTGTGTGTGTGTGTGTGTGTGTGTGTGTGTGTGTGTGTGCGCGCGTGTGTACTTGTATTACTCATGTTGTGGGAACTTAAATCTATTTACTCAGCCACATTATGGGGGCTCGCCTCCTTTTTGGGAACAAAAAACTAAATCATTACATTTTAGGGCGAAGACTTGTAGTGATGGGAACAAGACTGTGTGTGTGTGTGTGTGTGTGTGTGTGTGTGTGTGTGTGTGTGTGTGTGTGTGTGTGTGTGTGTGTGTGTGTGTGTGAACATTAAGACTGGTCCTGCCAGGTTTCCTTTCCTCCTCAGGTACATTGTATCTAATCAACCAAACCTCGCTGATGCTGGCTCTGTGGAAACATTATCTATTACTTTTAGTTTGCTCAGTTTCTGCCTCCACTGGCCCTAAGGCTTACACTGTTTATTTTGTCGCAGCTGCTGATAAATTCGGAACTGAATACACTTCAGTAATGAGGCAAGCAAACAGGGCCTCCACAAGCGTGCTCTGTTTGAGCAAAACAAACTGTATAAACAACATATACTCCTTGTATTTTGACACCAAACTGGAATTACTTGTAAAATCATTCAACAGAAAGTCAGTTCATAATGCTCATTGTAAGTTGACAACTCTTGTGTTTCTGTTTCATTGCCCAGGTCCAAGGACACAACCTGGCATAAAGACTAGCTTCCAAAAGTGGTTTGAAGCTGGAAAGGCACCAAGCCTGTTTTTTTGTTTTTTTCTTCATATCATTGCCGGCGATCGTGTCATACCAACTACTGTGAAAGCTGAATGCACTGTCACACAGTCCTGCCTGGCTGTGATGTCATGAACATCAAGTGCTTTGAATCTATTTGGAGAGGAGCGAGAGAGAGAGAGAAAAAAAGAGCCATTAAAATCCCTGAGTCATCATAAAAGGGGGGGGAGGGAAGTGGGGAGATGAGTTAGAGGTGAAGAGGACGAGATCTGGACGATTAGTCAGTTTTTCCATTAGGCCAAGGCTGGCTGTCTGAAGGGAAAACAAGTGTGGATGTCACATTAGGCCATGGTGACAGTGGGATGGCCTTTTGGCTGAAGGCAGACTTTGTGATAGAGAGACTGCATTTGACCGTTAAAAAAAAAAAAAAAAAAACCCTCCCCTACTGCTCAGTACGTGTGTGTTTTGTGTGTGTCACTCACCGTTTATCTCACAGCTCAAGGTCTGACTCAGTGACATAGGTGAGGACCAGGCAGGTTTGAGGCAGACAGCCGCGCTGCCGAGCGCTGCAGCTCTGTGCTGGCAGGGAGAGCTGCTGAGGGCGGCTGGTACACTGGAAACGGTAGCTCTTCTCCAAAGCTGAGAAGTCATCCTCCCACTCCAGGCCTGCGGGCAAAACCAACCACACACACACACACACACACACACACACAATTAGTCATGATGAGCTGCTAATTGCCTGCAGCGTCTGGGTTCAGCAGCACAGGTAAACATTAGAGTTTGCTAACCTCTGTAGTGTCCCACCCTGATCTTGTTGCATTGTCATACTAGTTTAAAGTAGATAATGTCAAAGTGAGACACGAACTGTTTGGTCTATAGTGTGAAATATTGTGTTATTTATCAATAAATGACCAAATAATTAGTTTTTGTAACATTGATTCAACTTAAATGGTACAGACAAAAAAATATCTCAAACTAGTGACGTCTTTTTAAAATTATTCATTATTGCTACTACAAACTATAACGTTCATTATTAGTAAAATGTGCTGAAAGTATAAAAAGTAACCAATGCGTGATTCAACCCGGTGTAACGCCAATATGTGTAATAAGCCAGTCAGTCCACTAGAGGGTGTCAGCGTCACGTTTTGCCTTATCAACGGGAGGCATGGACACTATTAGGTCAGGGCACCAAATAAATCCCAGCGTTAGGGTGAGGAATTTATTATGGTTCGGGTTAAATGCTACACGGGAAATTTGGTTTGGTTTAGGTGTCAAAGCTATTTGGTTCGCGTCAGGAAAAGATCATCGTTTGTGTTCAAATAGGTAATATTTACATTGCATAAGTTACTTAACATACTTTAGTTAAATGTGTTACGTATAAGAAATCCACACTGACATTTGCCTTTTTATGGGCTCAAACTCCAGTCGTCCAGGTTTAATCTCGTAATTCATCACACAACCTCCTTCTTTGACCTTAATCATGCAGGTGTGTATTTTTCACGCCTTAATAGGCGAGGCAAAACGTGAATCTAGTAGTAACCTCTAGTGGACCGACGGGTGTATTACATGTTTTGCCGGGATACTAAACTGCTGTGTGGTTTTTATGTTATCATATTGCACTATGATACCATCACTTGTGCATTAATGTGTAAACAGCATTTTACTGTTGAAGATAGATCTTATCTTAGGTATTTTGTGTCGTATTGGACATGTTGGCATCTTAGTTTCTGAGCATATTGTATGTTTTCCATGGGCACATTTTTTTTTTGCAAAGTAACAAGAGACTCAATAAATACAGTACGTTCAAGTAAAAGTACAATATTTTTCAAGTATTTGTGGTGAAGTAACTGCATGAAGTGGCATAGATGGAAATAAGCACAATACACGTACCTTAGACTTCTATTCTGTAGCTACTTCCCCCCAATGAAAAATTGTCAGCAGTAATGAAGTAAATAAGTGCATGCAATTTGTAGTTAATGGGAAACAACGTAAAATCAAGGGTTTGTTTCCTTAAAATTTTACCATTGTCTTCTGATGTGAAACCTGGATGACTGCTTGGCAGAGATGTGCAGGGCTCAGAGTGCAGCTCCAGCGTGGGACTCTCCTATAAGAGTTAACAGTGAACTGTGAGCGGTTAATGCCCGGAAACAGAGGAGCTTCTTTACCTCCGTCTGTATTACTAAAATGAAAGATTAGAATCTAAATATAATTATCAACACTATTTCATAAAGACTTCGTTGCCCCAGCTTAATAAATGCATAAATCTCATCAAGTCAGAGAATAAAATAGAAGAAGAAATCAGTACCTGGTCAAACAGGTAGACCATGACATCATCATCGAAGGACACGCTCTTCCTCATTTTCCTATTCCTGTCCCTTCCAGATGATTCTCCAGGATGATTGTGGTTTTCACAGGATTTCAGAGGACTTCTGTGACTCCCTGTATTTAAATTGTCTCTGCTTTCACTCTGGTTGTCCTCAGAGCTGATGTCAGGACCGGGGGGGCACTGGGAAATGGAGTTTTTTAAATCAACTGACGTATTGTTGTTGTCACTGATGTGACAACCAGTGTACCCCATGAATGTCCGACAATCCTGAGAGGAGTAAATGTCCCTAAAAATGTGTGCGGGTGTACAGTCATCACAGAAAATGATTAACTTATTGTGGGGATCCATTGTGATTGTATTCTGTTGGCTCACCACATTTAGATTCCTTGTTATCCAGCCAATAATGTCCCGCATGTTTAAAATAAGTCTCGTCCGAGTGGCCTCTTTGGGGAAATCTGAAACAAAAGGATCTAGAGAATTAAATATTGAGTGGTCGATAGGTTCCTTCAGGAGACAACAGTGTTGAGGAGAGAGAGAGAAGGATGACGACTTCGTTACGGAGCTTGATGTGTGGTCAGTGTTCGTCCATGATTCAAGGGTAGCACTTCCTCTTTGATCAACGACACAGAGGCAGGGGCCCGGCTGCCGCTCCTCATCAGCCTGTCTCATCTGACCGGAAGATATCCACAACTGGAGCTCTTCATCATCCCTGTATGAACGATTTAGAGATTTACTTACTGGGACTGTGGTATTTAATGTGGTCCTGTTGACCATGCTATAATCAAGAAGCTATGTTTTTATATTTTGGAGCCATTTTGTACTATTGATTTCAGTATAAAAGAAGCACCAGCACTGAGATCTTAAAAGGAAAATACAGTCTTATGTTTGTAATATCCTATTGAGTTCACACTCACCAAGTCACTCAAATTTAATAATGTAGTCTTAAAATTATTTGCAAGCAAATTGGAAAATGGGAAAATGATTACTCAGACTGTGACAATGTTGCGTTAATCATTACTGCTCCCAACTAAGATATTAAACTGTAGAGGCCCTTACTATTCCCATTCAATACTCAAATCAACAGCCTGTTGCACATTTAACACAATGAGTCACTATAGAAAAGTTTTTAAAAAAGAAAATCCAACACTCTATTTCACTAATTTTAATGTTTGGTGCAGTCTGGGAGCCAAATTTGGTTTACCAGCAGGAGAGAGGCGATATTGAGCTCTGCTAGCTTTGCTTGTCAAGTGACCAGTAAGACAGAGTGGTTATCTGCCAATATATTTTTTGTAAATGAGAGTTTTAAATTTAAAAAGAGAAGTGATAATTTACAGTGAATGACAGACTAAGCGGTCACCCCAGTATCACACCAAAGAGTGTAACACACCTGTCAGTCAGCTGGAGTAACTGGTCAGGGTCACATTTTACCTCGCCTTTGCATCAAAACTACACATATGTATGACTAGCTGGTTAAGGAAGCCCTGTGACAAACTACAAAGAGTGATAAAGTCCGTGAAGATTGGAGGTTGGGGGTGGTTGGATGGAAAAAAACGCAGGACGAGACGAGAAATTTTTACTATACATAAGTTACTTACATAATCTATTTAATTTACATTACATAGGCTACGTTAAGTAACTTGCATGACCTAATGTTAGGTGTAGTAACCTGATTTACATCAGTTATTTTGGTTATATTTTCTCCATGTTAAATGTGTGAATTGTTGGCGTGTCTGTTTTAATCAACAGGCCTGTGGTGCAGTCAGGTTTTAGGTGTCGGTGGGCGGCCATAGTGTCCTCGGGTTCCCAATCAGATCGAGTCAGATCCACCACTCACTCCTCCCTAGCTTGTCCAGATATGGTCATTTCTGGTTTCTAAATAGCAACATGGCCACGGCCAAAATACCAAACCCGAGGCTTCAGAACAGCAGTTCAAACCAGTGGATGGCGTTACGCTGCTAGGTTTTAACCCAAAACACAATCTTTTCCAAAACCAAATTATATGGTTTTTGGTACCTAAACCTAAGGCAGCGTTCTTCTCAGTTTAGGCGAAGCAAAACATGAGACTGATAAAGAGCCCTCTAGTGAACTGATGGGTGTAATACATGCTTTGGTGGGATACCAGGTTTAAGTGGCATGTATAGATAGAAATACACATTTTGTTTTCCCTATAGATAACAGTGTTGATGGCACATACACTGCTGATATACATGAGGTTTACATTTTAAACTATCATTCTCAACATTGGCAGTAGCTTGCATGTTTAAGGTGACTGATAAAATGCCTGATGTTGTGTGAATGAAGCCGATCATATTTGAGTGATATTCTGGGCTCTGAAACAATACGACAACTGTTCAACACAATTCAACAAAACTAAAGTTGATATGCAGGCTTTGTTTAAAGAGGATCTCATCTCATGTCTCCTCTGAATATAATTCTTATCAATGTCTGCTTGTCATATTACATTTTTAGAGTTGCAGTGCAGACGGACCCTCTGAGCCTGTTAATAACAGGATGTACTGAAACTGACTTGTCAGCCTTTGTCCATTGGATAAAACAGTGCACACAAATGCACGCATGCATACAAACACATACATTATTTGGCCACTCACTCCAGAGCCTGAATAAATATCAGAGCCCATCCGTCTGCGGAGACAAAGACGCAATAGGAAACTTTGACTGCTCTGCAGTAACCAAGCAACCGCTGGATGAGTGACTCAGGAAAGGAAGAGAGGAGCTGACTCACAGCTGCTGTGACGTAAAGGATGTAAAAAAGGACACACACAACTGTACGGTCTCACACACACACACACACACACACACACACACACACACACACACACACACACACGTATATGCAGTAGGCCGTAAAGCCTGTAATCTGCCCTGTTTCTGGTAAATTAACACCTAACTGTGTAACAGGTGGAGGGACTCAGGACAGACTCTTTTCCAAACAGCCAACCCACAAACACACACCTTGAAGTCCCACCACTAACAGAACACAAACATGCCACCAGTTACTGTAATAAGACTGTAAATAGTACCTTTTCTTTATTCCTTTGTCACGGCATCTCTTTTTAGAAAGCCAGTTCAAACCATCCACTGAAATGACCAGCGTAGCTCCACCCCTGAAGTACATCAACTCTAAAAATAAAGAGAAGAACCTGCTTATCAATTCGTTGCTTCAAAATCTTGCTGCATCATGACACTGCAAAATGCCTTGCAACACCACCACTCAGCATCCACCGCGCACGGCAGCGGCTTGTTTCTTTTCCTACCTTGCATCCTGTGAGCCTCAGTCATTCCCCTCTGCTTTTTACTGCACAACAGAAAGCTGATCAAGGTTCACAGGCAAGAGACCGGCTGAACATATGGAGGGAGAGGAGACGGAGAGATGCACAGAGAAGAGGGTGGGGGGGTCAGGAGGGACAGAAACCAGCTAGAACAGAGGAGGTTTGGTAAGGTGGGGGGAGAGAGTTAGGAGGGGGAAGCGGGGGGGGGGGGGGGGGGTGAAAGGAGAGTGGATGATGAAGAAGGTGAGGGAGAAGAGCAGATGTGAGGACAGAGAGAGGACAAAAAGCTCACATGTACAGTACAGTGGAGTCCCTGGAGGCTTCTGGCCTTTCTGCAGCAGAGTGAAAGCTGGAGATCGATAATTTATCCGCTCTAATGTAACACAGCTGCCTCGCTGATGGAGAACAGCAGCAGTGCGGATCAGGGACTTGTAATATAGTAAATTATTACATGACATTATTCCAAATTTTCACATGTAAACTATGTTAAAGAGCGGCACGGGGAGCGGTGAAAATCATCTTAATCCTTTTACCACATTGGTGCTGTGTTCATTAGTGCTAAATAATGCTTTAAACATGGAAAAATTGATTCTGTTGTAAAATTACACACTTATGCCATGAAGTTATAATTATAGATATAGAATGGATGATAATTAATGGGTAAAATGGATTAATATATAAACTGCTGCTTGGAAATGCATGAAAAAAATAGTATTACACTCTTCCAGCCAATGCTGTTGGAGACAGATTTAAAGGAATACACTCTTTTTATTAATGCACTCAAACCACTTGTTATTGATATTAAAGTATCTCTCTGTAAAGTTTACACATAAAAGTCAGTTTACTCTTCACTGGGGGTATTACTCATCCAGTGAACAGTTGTATTATGTTTTTGCTGCTTAATACTTCAAGCTTTATTTAATGTTTTGAATTAAATTCATAGCTTTGACAACATTTTTAAAACGCCTACAGCAATACAAATTCTGGGCGAATAAAAAAATGGTTTAGGTGCATTATGGGAAATGAGGATCGAGTGTTTTAGCATAATTTTGGAAACAAGATATCAGAAAGATATATCAGCCTCTGTTGCTTTCAATTTAACTTTTAAAAAAAAAATCTTTTTGAAGATTTCTCTCTTGTGAGAAACGTATTTGGAAGTGCAGCACTCCATCGTTTCACCCCTTTAACTACTTTTACATAGTAAACTGCACAGCTCTTGTCTTAGGAGTGAGCATTACCGCTCTCTAGTGGATAAGAGCAGAATAGCAGGCAGCTTGACCTATTATGTACATGTTTTAGCTGCCACTGATGCTGTAGGCTAATACAACTTATTTATAAAAAGGGTTATTACTGATGGTGCTGCTGGATCACTGCCATAGATAATAATACTGCAGCTATTGCCACTATCCCCACCGCTACTGTACAAGCTGCTTCCTTCTTCTACTGATTTCACTTTTCATTATCGTCATGCATCTTTCAAACTCTGACATTTGTTAGGAGTTTCCTGCTGATTTAGTCCTCCCCCTGGCAACAAAATCACTGATGCTGGAGTTCCACTTTACACACCCAGACAGCATCAGGATGTTGTTTCCAGGAAGCAACAAGGTCACCATGCAGTCCATCTCTGGTTCTCAAGAGGGGAGGGAAGAGAGGGCTGCCAAAGATACAAAAAAAAAAAAAACAGATGTGAAAAGAGACAACGAGATGGACTGATGGTGTTTCTGTTCAGAATTCCTTCCTTCCTCCTTTCCGTTCACTTCATCCCAGTAGAGCCGTCCTCCTTCCAGGCATTTTGTCACAAATCCACCCATTGAACCACGTCAGGTCAGCCAGGGCACCCTGAATGCTTACAGTAGTGTTTCAGTACAGTCAACGGTTTTTTTCCCCCACCGGCTGTAGCGGTGCATATGAGGAGCTTAAAGCCTTTTCACTGACACAAAATGCTCCATTTCATATTCTATTTTCACATTGGACAAATGATTGATGTGTCCTGCCTGAATTTCTCATAATCTGATGTGTCAACATCTTCTGCCTCCCGTGTCGGATGCATGAGTGATGCATATTTGGTGTCAGGCCTTCTGACTGACCATGAAGAAGCTGGACACTTGTATTTCATTATCTGCTATTTAAGCAGAATAAAGCAGCGAATAGCATTTCTCCTCTTTGCTCCTTTAGCCACCGAGCTGCCTAATTTAGTGACCAGGCAGCCGGTGATCCAGCGGGCCATGCTCGGAGAGAGATATAGCTCCATCTCACTATTCCCTGCATCCCTGGGAAGCCTCGGCGTACGAGCAGGAACAGGTGAACTAGGACAAAGAATGTGTGCGTTACGCTTAAGAAGGTGGCAACAAGCACAAGTGTTGAGGGGACACTCGTAGCTTGAAATTCATAATGGGCTGCTTTGGGGCCCATTATAGCTTACTGCTCCAATTGAGTTGTAACGTGCACAGTGCATGCCGGGCAGAACTGTGGAACTATCCTTTTACCCTGCAGGCGCAGAATCATCATATCCAGCCGGCAAGTGACACCGAACAATCCGTGAGAGGAGGGTAATTGGAGCTCATTGGGCTTATTCTGAGCATGCCAGACACACACCGTGCTCGACGCCCGGAGAGGAACATATAGAGCTCCAGTGTCTACTGTCACTGTCCGACGCCCGCGCGGACGGAGGGCACAGCTAAGCACTGTGGGTAAAATGCAACGTCCAGACAGGACACGGGTTGTGCTGTTCGCAGTCTTTATTTGGACACACCAGGGTCCCGTGGCTGCACGAGAAGGAGTGAAAGGTGACACTGAAATAACAACATAAGGAGTGGTAAACATGTCAGCTTGTTGGTTCAAGGTGTGTGACCGCAACAGTCATAAAACTGCCGCACCCTCTTGTCGTGAGCGTGGAGCTGCACATGTTTGTGAGCCAAACGACTAATTTGTTGCAGATCAGCACTGAACAGGAGCGAGACCCTGCAGAGAGAAAAGACTTTTCTCTTACGCAAGAGATTATAGGGTCTTAAAAGTGTTGTGCTGACAGTGTCTTTAATAAGATGACATAAATGTGCGATCCTTCTCAGATCGCTGGCTGAGTATTTGTGAGCCTCTGTTGACAGCAGTACACCTGCTCCTCCTCAGTCCAGACTGTCTGAAAGAGCACCATCGCTGCCAAAGGCACCACCGTATTGGGAGAAGTGTGAGTGAGTGTGTGTTTGAATTGAAGAGTGTAAACCGACAGATATAGGAACAGAGAGAGAGAGAGCTGTGTGAGGAGGGTGAGTGTGTCGGGAGGTGTGTGTGTGTGGGGGGGGGGGGGGAGAAAGTAACTGAGTACGCTCAAACACTGTGCTTTTACTATTTATACTTAATTTAAGTCCAGTTTTAAGGCACAGATACTGTATTTCTGTTTAGCAGTACCAGATCTTTCTTTTTCTCCTTTTCTAATTGCCT